>NW_028147962.1:0-1195 GCF_008360975.1 Lichenostomus cassidix
CTTTTTCTTAGGATCTTTTTGTTTTAACACAAAAAGTCCTGCCCCTCGTATCGGGGTAATCCAAAGGGCAGCATAATCACTTTCTTCCTGATTAAAAGGTTGTTTGGAATTTACATACAAATTTAAAGCTTGACACATAAAATCCTCAAATGACCCAAATACTGGTCAGTACAAAGGGTCGGTCCGTATCTGTTTTCCTCCCCAAACTACCATGCAATAATTTATCATTTTACTTTTACTCTTACCCCTTGTACGGGGGTCATCTGCCCAATATTTAATCAAAACCCCTAAGGGACTATCAGGCGGGATATCCGGGAGTTTTGTCTGGGGCTCCCCCCCCATGGATTCAGAGGGCTTGCTTTTCCTCTGACCCATCTTCCAGAGTGTCTTCAGTCACACACACACTAGCGTCCTCCCGGTCGTGGCCCAGTCCCTCGCAAGATGTGGGAACCGCACTACAAGGGAGTCCACATTCACTTCGCCAAGCCTTTGGCGTCTCACACACCACACTCTGGGATAACCACCCCAACCGAACGGATACCCTGTGTTCTCTTAATCTGAACACATACTCACGCGTCCTGCGTCTTCGTCCGGAGCTTCGTGCACAAAGATTATGGGGTTTTCCTTTGACCAGTATCCGAATTTAGGTTCGTCGGTTAGGGTGTCGGAGAAGTACCCCCGCAGGGCCGTTGAAACAACGGGGCGCCTCCCAGTGAGGGGTCTCCAGCGAGGGACCCTATCCGAGTCACGGCACCATGTTGTCATAAATTGGGTCTCAATAAGTCAATCAGAGACAATTCCAATTCAGTAATTTGTAATTAATTCAAGCAAGCGGATACCGGTCAAAGCAGCGCTGGGCGGGCTAGGCAGGCTCCTTCCCTCTGCCTAAGACACACCGCGCAGAGGTTTGTGTGTGCCGAGGTTTTATGCAGTCCCTTTTTCCGGGTTACGTGTCATTTGTTGGAGATAAGGCTGTGTCTGCGTAGTCTGTTGCTGTTGCTAGAGGGTCCGCCGCTGCCTTCCAAAAGGTCGTAGTCACGTTCGCAGCCTGCCCTTCTTCCTAAACCTTGCAAGTTTTGTATAAGCCTTGTGTAAACAGGATGCTTAAGTTCTGCTTATGCCAGCAGGAGGTCTTTGGCCCGTGGGGGCCCTGTTTTCCTGTTGCGATTTAGAGAATCAATCCTTATCTATCACA
>NW_028147963.1:0-1226 GCF_008360975.1 Lichenostomus cassidix
CGGTGCTTCAACTAAACTTAGCAATGGAATAACGTTTAACAGCATTTAACTGAGCTTATAACTTACATTATACTTACTTACAGGCCTAACTTATTCAGCTATCTCAGGTACTTAAACACCCAAGAGAGCAGCATTTCTCCCCCATTTGCCAGAGCACAGGCACACGTGTGTGCACACAGACAGAAAGAGTCAGTGCAGGGTACCTGTGAAAAATTCCCCTCAAAGGTACTGCAATACTCCAGATGGGGAGTATGCTGCATTTGGGGATCCCCCAAGCGCAGCAAACGGAAGAGTTCCTGGCTCAGAGAGGCCCCAGCACAGGGCAGTTGCTCTCACAGCTGCTGTGGCCCAGCAGAGCTCCAAAGGTCTCACTCAGAGCTGCTGTTTATAGGGCCCAAGGAATGGGTTTCTGTCATACAAACGTTTCAGCCTGGCCACAGACTGTGTCAGCACTTTCTCTTGAAAGTGTGCCATTCAGGCAAAAACAAAATTTCCAAGACTGTTAAAAAACCCAAAAACCGAAAAAGAGCAGGAGGTCGTTAGACAGCAGCAGTTCCTGGGAGCAGACAGTGGTTCAGATAAGCTCAACAGAAGCTGAGCCCAGGTACTGTTCATCAAGGCTGAGGCCCACCAAGCACCTCCCAGATCACAGTGCAGCTTGAGAAGGAGGAGAGGATGCACCACTGCAACCTTAACTCTGTATATAGGCATTTGTAGAACCCTGTGCATAGAGACAAGAAACATTTTCTGCCTTATGAATGTGACACTGGTTGGGGTAGCGTGCAAATTAGTGCCAGGGTTGTGATTTGACCCCACACGGGCCATTACCTAAGAGCTGGACTCAATCCTTGTAGGTCCCTTCCACCTCAAAGGCTTCTGTGAAATGGCCTTGTGTGACCCCAATCAGTATTTACAGTGCCAGTGGTGCTGTTGTTGTTGCTTAATGCATTATTCTCTTACATTTGCATTAAACTCTTGTGCTTTCCCTCTGCTGTCCCTCGTGTCCCCCTGGCGCTGACAGTCACATCCCTTGCCCTGCTCCCCCTGTCCCATTCCATGGCGGCTGGCAGAGCCTTGGAGCTGCCGTGGGGGTTGTGGAGCTGCCCGAGGGGCTGCGTGCTGAGCTGGGGCCTCTTCCCAGTGCTCCCACTCTGCCCATCCAGCCTTGAGCACACAGCGAGGGCTTCAGCTGGGCCAGGAGAGAGGCTCTGCTGCTGGGGCATCAA
>NW_028147964.1:0-1185 GCF_008360975.1 Lichenostomus cassidix
GGGCTTAGGCAGGATGCTCCCCCTCACCTGCGCGGTGAGGACTCCCCTGGCCCATCCCAAAGTACTGAGGGTTGGCTTGATAATCCTTCCTTGGGCTGGAGAAGAAAAGTAGGTTTTGATGTCTAAGAGCAGGTTTTGCAGTATGCCCAATGGCAGCTGGAGCTCGTTCCTCAGCTGGAGAAGCATGTCAGCAGCTGGAGAGCAGCTCCAGATCAGCAAAGGCCAGAGCAGCGAGAGCGGAGTCTGGTGCTGTGAGCATGTGGCAGGGCTGGGCAAGGGCTGTGGGGCCAGGTGTCCTCTCCATGCCCCCCCAGCTGATGGTTGATGCTCCTCTGGCAGGGGAAGGAGTTCTTAGTGAATCAGGGGAGCATGAAGTGGCCAAGTGGAGTCTGAGATGCCTGTGGTCCTCCCCAGCCTGGAAGCATGTTTCAGGCAGCTCAGGCAGTTTTTGCTGGGGGAGAAAAGGTGGCCAGGTGCATCTCTGCTGGGAGCTGCTGCTGCTGCTGCTTTGTGCTGCTTGGAGCACAGAGCTGCTCCTTTATGCACTTGGGGGGATCAGGGAGGGAATTGTGGTGCACAAGAGCAGGGACAGCCTGGTGAGGGTGACAGGCACTGTGTGGGAACCAAAGGCTGGCTGGTGTGGAAGGCTTCATGAGCTACAACGCTGAGCTGATGGAAAAATATGTTCCTCTGCTGTAAAATGCCAGAGTTGCTTGGATGGAGGCTTTTTAATTTCCTCCTCATCCTAGTGGTGAAGTCCCCATTGGCTGATAAGTGGAGGGTGCCCATGCTGGGCTCCCAGGGAGAGGCAGATTCTGTGTGCAACAGCTCTGTGGGACAAGGCTGGAGCTGCTCAGGAATGTGGAGAAGTTTTTCCAGCCTGCCTGTTCATGGCAAACCAGAGTCCTCTAAAGCCTGGCTCCTTTCTAAAGGTGGTGGTTGTTCGCTGTTATATTTACTGATGAGCTTCTAGCATAGCTATATTTACCTCTGCTATGACCAGTGTTGCAGACAGTCCCGCTAGCTGCACTTTGGCAGCTGAAACTGCCCACCCACTTGTAAATGTCGATGGAAGATGTTGGGGTGTTGAGTGTTCTGGACTAAAAGCAATAATAACTAGTGCCTTAATGCAGGCTGCCTCTCGTCTGCTCTAGCCCTGTGGATAGAAGTGGGAGCCAGGCTCCA
>NW_028147965.1:0-11803 GCF_008360975.1 Lichenostomus cassidix
GTCACGGTGTCACGGTGTCACGGTGTCACTGTCACTGTGACCCTGTCACTGTCACTATTGCTGTCGCTGTCACTGTCACTGTCACTGGGTCACTGTCCCTGTCCCTGTCAGAAGCTCCCCGGGCGCTCGGGACGAGCAGGACAAAGAAGCCCCGGCGGGCGGAGAGGCAGCGCCCCCTGCTGGCCCCGCCCGGCTCTGCCCGCGGCGGTTCTTGCCCGGCCGCAGCCGCGGCTCCTCTGCCTGTGTCACCCCGCGCACAGTAATACACGGCCGAGTCCCCGCGCCGGGGCCGAGACAGGTACAGAGCGCTGGATGTGCGATCTGCCGACACCGACAGACGCCCTTCAGGGTCCCGCATGTCCTTGGACACTTTAGAAGTCACCACCAGGAGTTGGGGGCTTTGGCCCGGGAGCTGACGGTAGAAATGGATGAAATCACCAGTCCGGATGTTGGGGTGTGAGCATTTGATGGTGATGCTGGTACCCTCGGTGGTCTGCAGCCATGGATCCTGCTGTATCTGGGCTCTGACTGCAGTCACTGCCAGGGTGAAAAAGAAGAACAAACTACAATGCCTACTTTCGACCCAGTCCTGCCTGGCAATCCCCAGGACAAATCCTGCAGAAGCAGTCAGGAATATACAGAGATGATGAAAAAACTATGCCCAAAGGATGTCAATACATGAAGGAATGTAAGCATGCATTAATCGTTTGTAGAGAGAATGATTGCATGAATGACAGGAGGATAGGGGGAGTCCCTGGAGAATGGGACGATAAGGGAGAAAGCACAAAAAGACGACTAGAAATGTAACAAGGGAGCAGGAATGACTGTGTGAGTTATAAGGAAAGATACAGAGGAAAGTAGTATTTGGGCAGGCTTGGGAAAAATAGAGAACCATGAGACTTCTGAAGTAGAATGGGATGGAAAGAGGGAGGAATGAAGTGGAGAAAAGTTCGTGGGATGAGGTTTGTGAAGAAGCCAGGCAGGACGTAGCCTCCAGGGACCCGCGGGATGACCCAGCCCCCGACCCCCTGTGCCACCACCCCTGCTCACCGAGCAGCACCGCAGCCAGCGCCGCCAGCCCCATATCTCGACACGGCCGCATCCCGCCGCTCTGCCCCCCGAGCATCGCTTGTCCCCTCAGCCCCGGCTGGCTCTCTCCTCTCCTCTCTCCTCTCTCCTCTCTCCTCTCTCCTCTCTCCTCTCTCCTCTCTCCTCTCTCCTCTCTCCTCTCTCCTCTCTCCTCTCTCCTCTCTCCTCTCTCCTCTCTCCTCTCCTCTCCTCCTCAACACTGACAGCTCCGCCCCGGCCGGGCTCAGCCCCCGCCTCTCACAGCACCAGCACAATCAGCGACACAAGGACGTTTGGCATCGCCAGGGACAAGACACAGAACTGTCCCATCCCGCACACCACCGACACTGCACGGGAAGCACATCCACTCCGCCGTTGGCAGCACACGGGCGGCACGACTGACGAGCCTCTCGCCATGCCCACGAGGCAAAGCTCCTCCTTTGGCTCTCTGCAGCCCTGCTGAGAGCGGCTGTGTCACGGCTGGGGCGCAGGGCACGGGGGCTTCGAGCCGTGCTGAGGTCCCGACCGTGGTGTTTGTCCTGAGTTAAACTGAGCATCCAGGCTGCAGTGAAGCCATCCTTCTTGGGCTTGAAATCAGCATCAGCGGGGAATGAGCTGTGGAGGGGCAGGATAGAGAGTGCTCAGGAGACAACGGGGCTACATTTCATTGCGGAGCCACACAAAACTCTGTGTTTTACACGTGTCCGTGGAAACTGGGCTGCTGCAAGAGCACACGAGGCAGGAACACACATCATCCCTGGGCTCTGCTGAGGACAGCTAGGGCCAAAAGCAGCAGGGTTGGAGCACTTTGTGGAAGGACAATGTCCTAGAGAAGGACAGGGCTGGTTTTTAATTTTTTTTTTATTTATTTTTTATTTTTTTTTAAATTCTGGAGGGCAAAATGTGGACCGTTTAGCAGCCGCCGTGGCTTCCTCAGCCATTGGCATTCTGACCATTCCGTGCCTCTGGGGTCTCAGTCACGGCAAGGAGCTGCTCTCGCTCAGCGGGCAGGCGGAGAGGCAGCGCCCCCTGCTGGCCCCGCCCGGCCCTGCCCGCGGCGGTTCTTGCCCGGCCGCAGCCGCGGCTCCTCTGCCCGTGTCCCCCAGCGCGCAGTAATACACGGCCGAGTCCCCGCGCCGGGGCCGAGACAGGTACAGAGCGCTGGACTTGCGATCTGATGACACCGACAGACGCCCTTCAGGGGCCTGTATGTCCTTAGACCGTTTAGCAGTGACCGCTAGGAGCTGGAGGCTTTGGTCAGGGAGCTGACGGTAGAAATAGATGAAAGCACCAGCCTGGATGTTGGGATGTGAGCATTTGATGGTGATGCTGGTGCCCTCGGTGGTCTGCAGCCATGGATCCTGCTGTATCTGGGCTCTGACCCTAGTCACTGCCAGGGAGAAAAAGAAGAGCAAACGTCAGCTTCTAATTTCAACCCAGTCCTGCCTGCCAATCCCCAGGACAAATCCCGCCGAAGCAGTCAGGTATATACAGAGATGATGAAGAAAACAGTCCCTAGAGGATGTCAAGTTATTGTGGAATGTAAGCATCCATTCATCGTTTGCGGAGAGAATGATTGTATGAATGACAGGAGAATAGGGGTAGTCACTAGAGAATGGGAGGTTGTGGTAGAAAGCATAAAAAGACAGAAGGAAAAGTAACAAGGGAGCAGGACTGACTGCGTGAGTCATAAAGAAAGATAGAGCGGAAAGGAATGTTTGTGCAGGCTTGGGCAAAATAGAGAACCGTGAGACTTCTGAAGGAGTATAGGGTCGAAGGAGGGAGGAATGAACGGGAGAATAGGTCGCGGGAAGATGTGTGTGAAGAAGCCAGGCAGGACGGCAGCCTCCAGGGACCTGCGGGGTCACCCAGCCCCAGCTGCGCGCCCCTGTGCCACCACCCCTGCTCACCGAGAAGCACCGCAGCCAGCGCCACCAGCCTCGTGCCCCGACACTGCCGCATCCCGCCGCTCTGCCGCCCGAGCATCGCTCGCCCCCTCAGCCCCGACCGGCTCTCTGTTCCGGCCGTGTTGCCTCCTCTCATCACCTCTCCGCCTCCAGCTCCGCCCCGGCCGGGCTCAGCCCCCGCCTCTCACACCACCAGCACAATCAGCGACACAAGGACGTTTGGCATCGCCAGGGACAAGACACAGAACTGTCCCATCCCGCACACCACCGACACTGCACGGGAAGCACATCCACTCCGCCGTTGGCAGCACACGGGCGGCACGACTGACGAGCCTCTCGCCATGCCCACGAGGCAAAGCTCCTCCTTTGGCTCTCTGCAGCCCTGCTGAGAGCGGCTGTGTCACGGCTGGGGCGCAGGGCACGGGGCCTGCGAACCGTGCTGAGGTCCCGCCCGTGATGCTTTTCCTGAGGTAAAGTGAGCATTCAGGCTGCAGTGAAACCTTCCTTCTTGGGCCTGAAATCAGCATCATCGGAGCTTGAGCTTTGGAGGGGCAGGAAAGGGAGTGGAGAGCCCCTCTGTAGACAGGCGGGGTGCATTTCAGTGTGGAGCCACACACAGATCTGTGCTTCTCATGTATCCATGCAAACCGAGCTGCTCCAAGAGCACAACCTGTCCTGGACTTTTCTGAGGACATGTGGAGCCAAGAGCAGAAGGGTTAGAGTGTGGAAGGACAAAGTCTCAGAAAAGCATGGGGCAATTTTTCTTTACTTAGAGACTGCCTAATGCAGAGATGAGACAAAATAGTCCAAAATACTTTCCCGAGGGAAGTGTCAGCACAGATGAGCTCATAACCACCAGATCGTTGTGCATATATGGGGAGGTAACTTTTGGTGAGCATCAGGGTGAACTGGGGATCCCTTCCCACAAGCTCAGCATCACACAGACACATCCCCTCCCTCCCCTGGGTTGTTGCACAGCCCAGGAAGCTCCCTGCACCGTGGTGTCTTCCACAGCACAGAGGTACAAGGCACTGTCAGAGATCTCCACTTCCTCCACCCGCAGGACACTGTATTTCCCCGTGGTGTTCAGACTTGTGGTGATATGGCCGTTGTGCTTGGGGCCAGGTAATGACTGATAGGAGATCAGCTGTGGGGCTTGGCCTTTCCGCATCTGGTACCAGAGTAATCCCCTAAAATCATTGGTGTGGTATTTGCAGGTGGTCTGGAAGAGGTGTCTCTGCTTCACCATGACTTGTGCATCTTCCTGGGTCACTGTGATCTGCCATGTGGTGCCTGGAAGAAAGTGAAGGTCAGCAGCTCCACAGGAATGACTATGGGAAGCAAAAATAAATGGGTACAAAATTCTGGTGGAGAAAGCTCTCTGCCTTGTAAAGGAATCCTGAGAGATTTTAGGCAGCATTTCGGTTCACTTTGTACACTGTGACCCAGAAAAGAGCTGTGCTGTGTCCCTCATTTTGCTCCTCCTGCTCAGAGGACTAGGGAACAGCCCTTCATGTTGAAATGTGTGTTCTGGACCCAGCACTGCTCTAGCTGGCTGAGGAGTCCATCTACAACAAAAGGATTCATACTGCTTCCCTATCCCTGTCACCTCTGAGGGCTCCTCGATCCCTGAGTACACACCATGCTGCACTTGGAGACAGGCAGCCCTGCTTATGTTGCCAGCCCGGGGAAAAGTGGAAGCTGTGGCAGGGCTGTGTGGCAGCCTGGAGGCAGAATGGGACAAACTGTTAATGCAGTGAATTGAAAAACAATGAGGCGCCTGGGGCAAGTTTGGCAGGATCTGGGAATTTACATTTAAACAGGAAGGATGTGGAACTGCAGAGACAGCTGAGATCTCCTGTGGTGACAGCAGGAGAATAAGAGAGAAGCAGAGTGAGATGGATTGAAGGGGAGAGAAAATACAGAGAAGGGGTGGGAGGATTCTCTCGTCTCCCTTTTTCTTTTACAAATCTAAGAGCTTCTTGAGTGAACACTTCCAAAACCACAAAGAGGAACAGATTTTTCTCAGCCTTTTCCCTCTATTCAGTCATATTTTCCCACGTGGTCCTGGTAAGGCTGTTGAGGGTTTCCTGAGGGGAGGAAGAAGAGGAAGGGTGTCTTGGGGAAAAGCCAGGACTTACCCAGGAGCTGGCCCAGGAAGAGAGTGAGGATGAGATATGCGAGGTGCATGCCGAGACCAAGCTGCGTGTTTGCTGAGTGAGGAAGAGTCAGAAAGCACCTCCCAGCCCCGAGAGAACAGAGCTGCCGGAAACGATTCTCTGCGGGCAGCAAAGGAAGCAGTGGGGCATGGGCAGAGAGATGACCTGTCCTTCCAGTGCCTGAAATGCTCCTTCTGGGTTTCTCCCTCGTCCAGCAGCAGCCCCCGTGGCTTCCTCAGCCATTGGCATTCTGACCATTCCGTGCCTCTGGGGTCTCAGTCACGGCAAGGAGCTGCTCTCGCTCAGCGGGCAGGCGGAGAGGCAGCGCCCCCTGCTGGCCCCGCCCGGCCCTGCCCGCGGCGGTTCTTGCCCGGCCGCAGCCGCGGCTCCCTCTGCCCGTGTCCCTCAGCGCGCAGTAATACACGGCCGAGTCCCCTCGCCGGGGCTGAGACAGGTACAGAGCGCTGGACTTGCGATCTGCCGACACCGTCAGCTTTCCTGCAATGTCCGGCAGCTCCTTGGATCCTCTAGTAGTGCCTGCGAGGTATTCGGGACTTCGGTCTGGGAGGTGACGGTAGAAATAGATGTAATCCTGGATCCGTTTGGTGGGGTGTGAACAGCTGATGTTGATGCCGATGCCCTCGGTGGTCTCCAGTGACGGTTCCTGCTGTACCTGGGCTCTGACCGAAGCCACTGCCCGGGAAAAAAAAAGACAAACCTCAAATCCTACATTCCCCCCAGCCCTGCCTAGTACAAAACCCCGCAGAAGTACTCAGGAACATGAAGAGATGATGGGGAGAATCGTTTGCAGAGGATGTCAACATATGCAGGAACGGAAATGTCCATTAATAATAATAATAACAACGACATAAAATATGCAAAAAGAGACAGAGGAAAGGAAGGTACAGGAATAGTTGGACAAAGAAGAGAAGGATGAGTTTTCTGAGGGTATTTGAATGGAATGGTGTAAAGGAAGGGATGGACTCGAGGATGGTTATAGGACAGAGGTCCGTGAAGAAGCCAAAGGGGACAGTAGCTTCCAGGGACCTGCGGGGTCGCCCCAACCCCAGCCCCAGCCCCGCGCACCGAGCAGCACCGCGGCCAGCGCAGCCTGCCCCGAGCCCCGACACCGCCGCATCCCACCGCTCCGCCGCCAGAGCATCGCTGCCGCCGCCAGAGCATCGCTGCCGCCGCCAGAGCATCGCTGCCACCGCCAGCCCCGGCTCTCTGCTCCGACCGTGCCTCCTTTTCTCGCCTCTCCTCTCCATCGCCTCCGGCTCCGCCCCGGGGCTGAGCTCTACGACGGCGCCGCTAGGGCTCTCGGCCGGGCACAGAGTACTCAGGGGCTCTGCAAGGGCACAGCTTGGTCTTCTGGCTAATGGACTCTCCCCCTCCTCCAGCAAGGACATCCCAGTGAGAATCAGCCTGCACAGAATCAGCTGCATCCTGGACCAGCAGCAGGACACTGTCCAAGGAGATGGAGCAACTTCCTGGAGCTGTTTGCAAACTCAGGGTCTTGAAACAGCAGCCAGGGAATTTTTGCAGATGGCAGTGAGGAGGCTGAGAGCCTCATGTTCCAGAAGCTGTTCATAGCTTAGTCCCTGTTGCAGAGCACTTCCAGAGTCTAGTCTGTATTCTCTATTTCCTTTGCATAGGTGATTCCAGGATTTTCTGGGAAAAACTTGGGCAACAGGGGCCAGTTCACTGACTGTTCTCTGTTGTTCGATGTCACCTCCCAACCTGTGGGGAGTGTCCACCATTCATGACATTCATGGAAATATTAAACACTAGTGGTCCTACTGCTGACCCCTGACAGACTCCAGAGCTGTTTGCCAGCTGAGGTTTGAAGCAATGGCCTCTACTCTTTGGGCCTGGTAGCCCAGACAATTTTCCACTCACCTTATTACTCTTACTGATCCCATTTGTCACCAATATGGTCACAGAGGAAGGATAGCACAGGAGGCCACTGCAGCTGTGGCCCGCCCAGAGGTGCATAAAGGGGAGCAGTCACCTCTCTTGAGCTCCTGGTAACACCTGGTCTTATGGAGCTGAGGATACTGTTGGACTTCTTTGACACAAGGGAATTTGCACTTTCTCTTGTTCAATTGCATGAGTTTCTTATCAGCATTTTACTGCTGCTTGCTGAGGTCCCTCTGGATGCTGGCCTGACTCTCTGATGTATTAGCCTCTCCTCCCAGTTTGATGATGTCTGCAAACTTGCCCCATCATCCACACCATCCACATAATTAATGAAGTTGATAAACAGTGCCCATCAAGTCCTGACCCTTTGGGTGCATCACCAGTCACTGGCCTCCAATTTTACTTTGTGCTGCTGATCATTGATCCCTGTGCCTGGCCAGTCAGTTTTCATTCTGCCTCACTGTCTGCTCATCCAGCCCTTACATCAACAGCATGTCTGTGAGGATCCTACAGAAATCCACACAAAAATGTCAAAGGCTTTGCTCAAGTCCAGGTAGACAAGATCCACTGTTCTTTCTTCCTCTCTTGAGCCTATCACCACAGCACATTACAAGAAGATCAGGCATAACTTCCACTCAGTGAAGCCACACTGACCATTCCTGGTAACTTTCTCATCATTGACATGCCTTGATTTGGGACACTTTCCAGGATTAGCTGCTCCTTCACCTTCCAAGGGGCTGAGGTGAGGCTTACAAGGTTGTAGCTCTCTGTGTTTTCCTTTTCCCCCTTTTTTGAAGATGGAGGTGGCATTTGCTTTGCTCCAGTGCTCAGTCACCACACTCAGTTGAAGGTAACCAAGAGTGACCGGGCAATGACAGGAGCCAGTTCCCTTAGCACTAATGTGTACATTCCAACAGGGCCCAAATACATGCAGTTTGCTAAGGATTCACTGACCTGATCTCCTTCCATCAAGGGTGGTGTTCCCTGATCCTGACTTTACCCCTGGCCAACATTTAGGATTCCTGAAGGCCAGTCTTGCTAGTAAGGACTGAGGCAAAGAAGGCCTTCAGTGCCTCAGCTTTTTCTCTATCTTGTGTCACCAGGGCCTCCATCTCATTCAGCAGCAGGCCTACATTTTCCTTACTCTTGCCTTTGTTGCCTTTGCCCCAGTGGAAGCCCCTTTCTTATGTCATTTGCCTTTCTTTCTGAGATTGGAATAAAAACTTCCACCTTTTTTTCCCCTTCTCCTGTCATGCACACATCTCTGGTGCATGACAGGAGAAAGCAAAATCAACCACCTGAACTGTCCCAGGTTCTATGTTTGGTGAAATACAGCCAAACCCAGGAATAAGGCCACTTCTTGGAGACAGAGGCCCCTAAGATCACAATGGGGTGACCCAGACTGACATAATTTACTTTTAATGGACTCCTGCAGCATGTGGCATGAGTCCTGTGCCGACGCTGATGTGTTTTGATCCAGAAATGTTTGGGCCTCTCATCTTGTCATGCAAAAGATGCCTTCATTAAGGAATGTGCTGAAATAAAGCAGGAAACGAAAACACAACAATTTAAGACGCCAAACCACAGCTCACAGCATTAAATGGGATGTTTTGCATTCAAGATGAATTTGTCAGAAAATTATCACCTCTACAAGGGATGCCTCTTGCAGCCTGGGGCAGTAAAGGTCCATGATAAAAGCCAGCCCAGCTCTTTCCTCTCTCATCCCCATCTCTTGCCTCCTTCTTCTTGGGAGTCAGGTGAGTCTGAAACTCTTTCTCCTTCTCTGTTGTCTCTAAAAGAAGGTCTCACCTCAATGAACCTCACAGCTGATTCTGGCTCTCTCTTACGATGGCTTGTGGGGCTGTTTGTCATGGGAGAGAGAAGAGGGGAGAAGGTTCAAAATGGAGGGAGGCTGGGACTGTGATCAGGTGGCACCAGGACTTGGGGTCTGGGCAGAAGCTGCATTGGAACTGGTGGCTCTTTTTAGGCTCTGGCCGGATGAGGCCAAGGAGCCCTCATAGATCTCTGCAGAGCCTCCACCTCCTGGCCCTGCATGTTGTTTGACTCAGTCCTGATGTAGTGACAGGCTGTTCCTCATGTATCCTTATATTTTGTTTCTTCCCTGCCCTCTCTCCAGGTGCCCTTCATGCCCCAAGATATGTCCTGCATAGAGAAGTGCCAGCCCTGCCGTCCCTGCCAACCCTGTGGCCCCACTCCACTGGCCAACAGCTGCAATGAATGCTGTGTCAGGCAGTGCCAGAGCTCCAATGTTGTCATTGAACCCTCGC
The DNA here is from genome assembly GCF_008360975.1 of Lichenostomus cassidix. NCBI lineage: Eukaryota > Metazoa > Chordata > Aves > Passeriformes > Meliphagidae > Lichenostomus > Lichenostomus cassidix. The sequence goes on from NW_028147965.1 coordinate 9,343, forward strand.
CGGTGATTGTGACCCTGCCCGGCCCCATCCTCAGCTCCTTCCCACAGAACACCGTGGTGGGATCCTCCACCTCTGCTGCTGTTGGCAACATCCTCAGCTGTGACGGAGTGCCCATCAGCTCCGGGGGCTTTGACATCTCCTGCATCACCAACCGCTATGGTGGCAGCAGATGTCGCCCCTGCTAAATCTGTCAATGGCCTCAGATAAGGACCCCCAGGATGTCAGAATATGAAGCTGGACAGAAGATCAACCGTTGTTTTAAGAGCAGCTGATCATTGCTGATTTGCCTTGCCAGGGCAAATTTGAAGGGATCAGCCTGAGGAATTTGATGCTGAGCTCTCTGAAAACTTAGCCAGTGTTGACCTCTCCTCTCTTTCACTCTCACCCTTTCTCACTTTTGCCTTTGTTCTCTTGTGCTTCCTTCAAAACTTGCTTTGAGGATCCCAGAAACCAACATGCAGGTTTCTGAGGCAAGCTGGACAGTCTTCTATTGCTGGACAGATCATCACATTCCCTGTGGGAACTCTGCCACAGGAAAAGCAAAGAGATTCTTGGCTGTTTCTGCTCCTTTTCATACTTGGGTCCTCTACTTAGAGTGACCTCATTTTTGCCTTTGGACACATTAAAAGCTTACTGCAACCTTTAGTTGTCTTTCATCTGTGTGTTGAGTGCTTAGCAGAAAAGCCCTTGATTGAGGGGCACAGGGGAACCCTTCATCATTCCTAGTAGCACTGGAGGGTGGGATGAATTGCAATGATTCTTCTTTCCAGTGCTGCTTCCAGACACTGAGGCATTGCAGAATTTCATATAATTTTGGATACGAAGGGTCTTTTAAATTTCTCCTGGTCCAATCCCCCTACAATGAGTAGCAACACCTTCCACCAGACCAGGTTGTTCAAAGCCCCACTCAACCTAACCTAGAACATGTACAGGGATCTATCATCTCTCTGGGCATGTTCCCCTGTATTACCACCCTATTTATAGAAAATATTTTCATGGCTGGTCTGAATATCCCCTCTTCTAGTTTAAAACTGTTTCCCCTGCTCTATCACAACACACCCTGTTAAAATATTACTTTAAGCCCCCTTTACATATCAAAAGGCTGCAACAAAGTCTCCTCAAAGCCTTGTCTTCTCCAGGCTGAAGGAGTCCAATTGTCTCAGCCTGTCCTCATGAGAGAAATGCTCCGGCCCTCAGATCATTTTCGTAGCCTCCTCTGGGTTTGCTCCAAAAGGTCTATGTCTTCCCTGTGCTGAGGACTCCAGAGGAGGCAGCATTCAAGATGGAGTCTCAGTGTAGAGGGGCAGAATCAGGAAACAGTTGGCTTTCTGGGTGGCAAGAACACATTTACAGCTCATATCCAGTCTTTCATCCATGAAGGAAGACATTCCTAGTTATTACACTGCCAATGGCTGTCAGTCCTTGCCTGGCTGCGTCTCCTCTCAGAAATACCACTTGGACCTGAAGCACATCATACAATCAGGAATCCTGAAAACTTCTGTTCTCTAGAAGAGAACTGCAGGCATGTGGGAAGCCCTGAGGAGGTCAGCATTTCCACAAGTTCTTGGGGAAGAGACCGCTCCTCTTGTGTGAAGCTGTACTGAGCAAGAAGGTGCACAAGCCAAAGAATGACAGGAATCAGCAATGGGGTAATAGCCTTGGAATGGCCCACATTCCCTACTCCACTGCCCCTCTGCTCCTTCACCTGATCCAGGGGCCATGGGCAGCATGGATCAGGTCATGGGCAGCAGAGACAACTTCCCCATGCATCCCTCTCCCCCTGCAGCACAGCCTCTGGCCTGGCTCAGCTGGTGCTCCTAGGGCTGAGATGTTCCCAGGGCAGCATTGGGATCACCCACGCTGGAGTCCCCTATCCCTATGAACCCAACACCCTTCAGGTGATGCTAGCCCCGGGACAGGGAGTGGTGGCAAAACACACAACAAGGCTTTGTTCTGTCTTGTTCTGCCCCAGAGCAGAGCAGCTTTCCTGAGGCCTAAGTACTCTATGGCCCCACACCTGTTACAACCGAGCCGCAAGTGCACTTTTACCCCAGGCAGGGCCTGTGGGAGTAAGAGCAGAGTCAGCAGGGGACCCCAAGACTGGGAGTACCAGGACCAAGCCCACCTAGACCCAATTCAACCATAAGCTCAGCTACACCTTGGTCCCTGCCAAAGGCCCTGTGAGAGGCCAGGCCTAGCACAGGCCTGCCCAGCTCTGCCCTCTCAGTGCCCAGCCCTGGCCTGAACTACTCTTGTTCTCCTGACCTGGCCAGGTCTGGCCAGGCCCTTTCACCACCCATGGCACTCACAGCATGGGAGACAGACCCCCATGACCTTCTCCAATGAGAATTCTTCACATGGGGTACAGTTCTTCACAAGTCCTGCCTGCAAACCTGTTCCAGCACAGGCCTGTCACTCACAGAGCCACAGGGCCTGACAGGAGCCTGATCCAGCATGAGCT
>NW_028147966.1:0-120868 GCF_008360975.1 Lichenostomus cassidix
AAAATAATCCCCAAAATACCCCAAAAATCCACAAAAAAAGCCCCAAAAAATCCCACAAAAATCCCCCCAAAATCCCCAAAAAATCCACCAAAAATCACAAAAAATACCAAAAAAAAAATCTCATTTTTCATCGCCGTATTGGTATTTTTGTGTTCGGGACAAAGGGAGGGAAATGGCTGGAGAAATCCCAGAAAATTCCCTAAAATCCCCAAAATCCACAAAATACCCCAAAAAATAAAAAAAAATCCCTCGAGAATCCCCAAAGAAATCCCAAAATATCCAAAATACTCAAAAATCCACAAGAAAATCTCCCAAAAAGTCCACAAAAAATAAAAAAAAAATCTCATTTTGCATCGCAGTATTGATATGTTTGTGTTCGGGACAAAGGGAGGGAAATGGCTGGAGAAATCCTCCAAAAATCCCCTAAAAAATCCTAAAAAAATGCACCAAAAAATCCTAAAAATACCCCCAAAATAATCCCCAAAAATCCCAGAAAAATCCCCACCAAAAATCTCCTAAAAATCCCAAAAAAATCCCCAAAAATCACAAAAAACACAAAAAAAAAAAAATCTGATTTTGCATCGCCGAATTGATATGTTTGTGTTCGGGACAAAGGAAGGGAAATGGCTGGAGAAATCCTCAAAAAATCCCCTAAAAAAATCCCCAAAAAATCCCCAAAAATCTTTTAAAAATCCCCCCCAAAAAATCCCCAAAATACCCCAAAAAATCCCAAAAAAAATCCCCCAAAAATCCACAAAAAATCCATTAAAAATCCACCAAAAATCACAAAAAACACCCAAAAAAATCTCATTTTTCATTGCCGCATTGATATTTTTGTGTTCGGGACAAAGGGAGCGAAATGGCTGGAGAAATCCCAGAAAAATCCCCTAAAAAAATCCCCAAAATACCCTCCAAAATCCACAAAAAAGCCCCAAAAATCCCAAAAAAATCCCCCAAAAATCCATAAAAATCCACAAAGAAATCACAAAAAAATCTCCAAAAAAATTTCATTTTGCATCTCCGAATTGATATGTTTGTGTTCGGGACAAAGGGAGGGAAATGGCTGGAGAAATCCTCCCAAAAATCCCCTAAAAAAATTCCCAAAAAATCCTAAAAATACCCAAAAAAACCTCCCAAACCCCCTAAAAATCCCCCCAAAAAATCCCCCAAAATTCCCAAAAATATCCAAAAAATACCCCAAAAAATAACAGAAAAATCCCCCAAAAAATCTCATTTTTCATCGCAGTATTGATATGTTTGTGTTCGGGACAAAGGGAGGGAAATGGCTGGAAAAATCCCAGGAAAATCCCCCCAAAAAATCCCCAAAAAATCCTAAAAAAATCCCCCCAAAAATCCGAAATAAATCCACAAAAAATCCACAAAAAATCCGCAAAGAATGCACAACAAATCCACAAAAAATAACTAAAAAATCTCCCAAAAAATCTCATTTTGCATCGCAGTATTGATATGTTTGTGTTCGGGACAAAGGGAGGGAAATGGCTGGAGAAATCTCCCAAAAATCCCCAAAAAAATCCCCAAAAAATCCCCAAAAATTCCTAAAAATCTCCCAAAAAAACCCTAAAAACACACCCAAAAAATCCCCCAAATTCCCAAAAATATCCAAAAAAATACCCCAAAAAATAACAGAAAAATCCCAAAAAAATCTCATTTTTCATCGCAGTATTGATATTTTTGTGCTCGGGACAAAGGGAGGGAAATGGCTGGAGAAATCCTCAAAAAATCCCCAAAAAAATTCCCAAAAAATGCACAAAAAATCCTAAAAATACCTCCAAAAATATCCCCAAAAATCCCAGAAAAATCCCCAAAAAATCCCCCAAAAATCCACCAAAAATCACAAAAAACACCAAAAAAAATCTCATGTTGCATCGCAGTATTGATATGTTTGTGTTCGGGACAAAGGGAGGGAAATGGCTGAAAAAATCCCTCAAAAATCGCCCAAAAAAACCCCAAAAATACCCCCAAAATCTTTTAAAAATCCCCCAAAAAATCCCCAAAAAATCCCCCAAAAAATCCATAAAAAATCCGCAAAGAAATCACAAAAAAATCCCCAAAAATCTCATTTTGCATCTCTGTATTGATATTTTTGTGTTCGGGACAAAGGGAGGGAAATGGCTGGAAAAATCCCAGGAAAATCCCCCAAAAAATCCCGAAAAAATCCCCAAAAAATCTCCAAAATATCCCCAAAATACCCCAAAAAATCTCCCAAAAATCCACAAAAAATCCGCAAAGAAATCACAACAAATCCACAAAAAATAACTAAAAAATCTCCCAAAAAATCTCATTTTGCATCGCAGTATTGATATTTTTGTGCTCGGGACAAAGGGAGGGAAATGGCTGGAGAAATCCCAGGAAAATCCCCAGAAAACCCCAAAAAATCCCCAAAATACCCCCAAAAATCCACAAAAAATCCCCAAAAAGATCCACAAAAACTCCGCAAAGAAATCACAAATAAATCCAAAGAAAACCCCCCAAAAACCCCAAAAAATCTCATTTTCCATCGCCCTATTGATATTTTTGTGTTTGAGACAAAAGGAGGTAAATCGCTCCCACCGCGCAGGAAAAATCCAAAAAAAATCCCAAAAAATCCCCCAAAAAATCCCAAAAAAATCCCCAAAACAGACCCAAAAATTCTCCCAAAAAATCTCCCAAAAAATCCCCAAAAAAATCCCCCAAAAAACCCCCCAATGAAAACAACGAAATCCACAAAAAAACCCAAAAAAACCCCAAAAAAATCCCCCAAAAAAACCCAAAAAAGACCCCAAAAACCCCAAAAAAACCCAAATAAAAACCCAAAAAATTCTCATTCCTCATCGCTGTATTGATATTTTTTTAAAGATATTTTTTACCCCAAAAAACCCATTCGGGAATAATATATTCCTATTTTTTGTGGATTTTTCCACCCAAAAAACATCTTTATTTCCATTTTTTGTGGATTTTTCCCCCTAAAAACCTCTTTATTTCCATTTTTGGTGGATTTTTTCCCCTAGAAACCTTTTTATTCCTATTTTTTGCGGATTTTTCCACCCAAAAAACCTCTTTGTTTCCATTTTTTGTGGATTTTTTCCCCTAAAAACCTCTTCATTTCCATTTTTTGTGTATTTTTCCCCTAAAAACCTTTTTATTCCTATTTTTTGTGGCTTTTTCCACCAAAAAAACCTCTTTATTTCCATTTTTGGTGGATTTTTTTCCCCTAAAAACCTCTTTATTTCCATTTTCTTGAGGATTTTTCCCCCTAAAAACCTCTTTATTTCTATTTTTTGCGGATTTTCCCATAAAAAATCCCACCGGGATTTTATTGTGTATTTCTATTTTTTGTGGATTTTTTTTTCCCCTTTAAAAAACCCAATTATTTCCATTTTTGGGTGATTTTTTCTTTATTTTTCCCCCCCAAAAAATCTTTTTATTTCTATTTTTTGTGGGTTTTTTGGTGTGATTTTTGTGGATTTTTTGTAGGTTTTTTATGGGATTTTTGTGGATTTATTGTGGATTTATTATGAATTTTTTCCCTTCTCTCCCTCTCCGGACCGAAGAAAAAAAACCCCAAAAATAAAGAAATAATTATAAAAAAATCCCAAATCCCACCTCGGATTTGGGAGAAAAGTTCGGGATTTTAGCCTTTAGGGTTTAGGATTTTTTTCCAATTCTGCAGTTTTTGATTTTTTGTGGATTTATTGTGGATTTTTTCCTCTCTTTCTCTCTCTCCGGACAGAAAAAACCCCAAAAAATTACAAAAAAATCCCAAATCTCAACTCGGATTTGGGGAGAAAATTTGGGATTTTAGCCTTTAAGGTTTTTAGGATTTTTTTTCCCAATCCTGCAGTTTTGGGGATTTTTGTGGTTTCTGCGGTTTATTGTGGAATTTTTCCTCTCTTTCCTCTGTAAAAGAACCCCACCAAAATCCCAAATCCCACCTCGGATTTGGGGAGAAAATTCGGGATTTTAGCCTTTAGGGTTTTTAGGATTTTTTTCCCAATTCTGCAGTTTTTTGGGGATTTTTTTGTGGATTTATTGTGGATTTTTTCCTCTCTGTCTCTCTCCGAACAGAAAAAAACCCCAAAAAATAAAAAATTTATTACAAAAAAATCCCAAATCTCACCTCGGATTTGGGGAGAAAATTCGGGATTTTAGCCTTTAGGGTTTTTAGGATTTTTTTTCCCCAATTCTGCAGTTTTTTGGGGATTTTTTTGTGGATTTATTGTGGATTTTTTCCCCTTTCTCTCTCTCCGGACCGAAAAAAACCCAAATAATTACAAAAAAATCCAAATTCTCACCGCGGGATTTTGGGAGAAAATTTGGGATTTTAACCTTTAGAGTTTTTAGGAATTTTTTTCCCAATTCTGCAGTTTTTTGGGGATTTTTTTGTGGATTTATTGTGGATTTTTTTCCTCTCTCTGTCTCTCTCCGAACAGCAAAAAACCCAAAAAAACCCCAAAAAATAAAAATTTTATTACCAAAAAATCCCAAATCTCACCTCGGATTTGGGGAGAAAATTCGGGATTTTAGCCTTTAGGGTTTTTAGGATATTTTTTCCCAATTCTGCAGTTTTTTGGGGATTTTTTTGTGGATTTATTGTGGATTTTTTCCTCTCTCTGTCTCTCTCATGGCCGAAAAAACCCCCAAAAAATCGAAAAAATAAAGAAATAATTACCAAAAAATCCCAAATCTCACCTCGAGATTTGGGGAGAAAATTCGGGATTTTAGCCTTTAGGGTTTTTAGGATATTTTTTTCCCAATTCTGCCGGTTTTTGGGGATTTTTTTGTGGATTTATTGTGGATTTATTGTGGATTTTTTCCTCTCTCCGAGCCAAAAAATTTTTAAAAAACCCCAAATAATTACCAAAAAATCCCAAATCTCACCTCGGATTTGGGGAGAAAATTCGGGATTTTAGCCTTTAGGGTTTTTAGGATATTTTTTCCCAATTCTGCAGTTTTTTGGGGATTTTTCTGTGGATTTATTGCGGATTTTTTCCTCTTTCTCCGAGCCAAAAAAACCTCCAAAAAATCGAAAAAATAAAGAAATAATTACCAAAAAATCCCAAATCTCACCTCGGATTTGGGGAGAAAATTTGGGATTTTAGCCTTTAGGGTTTTGAGGATTTTTTTTCCCAATTCTGCCGGTTTTTGGGGATTTTTTTGTGGATTTTTTTGTGGATTTATTGTGGATTTTTTCCTCTCTCCGAGCCAAAAAATTTTAAAAAAAACCCAAATAATTACCAAAAAATCCCAAATCTCACCTCGGATTTGGGGAGAAAATTCGGGATTTTAGCCTTTAGGGTTTTTAGGATTTTTTCCCAATTCTGCAGTTTTTTAGGGATTCTTTTTGTGCATTTTTCTGCGGATTTATTGTGGATTTTTTCCTCTCTTTCTCTCTCTCCGGACCAAAAAAAACCCCAAATAATTACCAAAAAATCCCAAATCTCACCTCAGAATTTGGGGAGAAAATTCGGGATTTTAGCCTTTAGGGTTTTTAGGATATTTTTTCCCAATTCTGCAGTTTTTTGGGGATTTTTCGGTGGATTTATTATGGATTTTTTCCTCTTTGTCTCTCTCCGAACAGAAAAAAAACCCCAAAAAACCCCAAAAAATAAAAAATTTATTACCAAAAAATCCCAAATCTCACCTCGGATTTGGGGAGAAAATTCGGGATTTTAGCCTTTAGGGGTTTTAGGATTTTTTTTCCCAATCTGCAGTTTTTTGGGGATTTTTTTGTGGATTTTTCTGTGGATTTATTATGGATTTTTTCCTCTCTCCGAGCCAAAAAATTTAAAAAAAAAAAAAAAAAATTATAAAAAAATCCCAAATCTCAACTCGGATTTGGGGAGAAAATTCGGGATTTTAGCCTTTAGGGTTTTTAGGATTTTTTTTCCCAATTCCGCCGTTTTTTGGGATTTTTTCCCCATTTTTTCTCTCACTTCACACAAAGGCTGCTCAACCCGCGGCTGCAGCAGCGCCAGATGGCAGCGAGAAAAAAATCCCAAAAATTCCCATTTTTTGGGGAAGAAATGGAGAAAAAAAACCCGAAAAGAGAACTGGGGGAATTTGGGAAAAATCGGATTTATTGCTGGGTTGTTTCTGATTTATTTCTGATTTTTTTCTGATTTTTCTGGGTTATTTCTGATTTTTTTGTGATTTATTTGTGATTTATTTCTGATTTTTTTGTGATTTATTTATGATTTATTTGTGATTTATTTCTGATTTATTTCTGATTTATTTCTGATTTTTTTCTGGGGTTTTTTTCTGATTTCTTTCTGATTTTTTTCTTATTTATTTCTGGGGTTTTTTTCTGATTTCTTTCTGATTTTTTTTTTTCTTATTTATTTCTGGGTTTTTTCTGATTTTTTTCTGATTTATTTCTGATTTTTTTTCTGGTTTTTCTGGGTGATTTCTGATTTATTTCTGATTTGTTTCTGATTTATTTCTGATTTATTTCTGATTTGTTTCTGATTTTTTTCTGGGTTTTTTTTCTGATTTCTTTCTGATTTTTTTCTTATTTATTTCTGGGTTTTTTCTGATTTTTTTCTGGCTTTTTCTGGTTTTTTTCTGGTTTTTCTGGGTTATTTCTGATTTATTTCTGATTTATTTCTGATTTATTTCTGATTTATTTCTGATTTATTTCTGGGTTTTTTCTGGTTTTTTTTTTCCCTGTTTTTTTCTGGGTTTATTTCTGATTTTTTTCTGATTTATTTATGATTTATTTCTGGGTTATTTCTGAATTATTTACGATTTTTTTCTGGGTTATTTCTGGGTTATTTCTGGGTTATTTCTGAATTTTTCCCTGTTTTTTTCTGGGTTATTTCGGATTTTTTTGGTGATTTCATTCTGATTTTTTCCTGTTTTTTCTGGTTTATTTCTGTTTTATTTCTGATTCTTTTCTGGTTTATTTCTGATTTTTTCCTGATTTATTTATGATTTTTTTCTGTTTTATTAATGATTTGTTTCTGAATTTTTTTCCTGATTTTTTTCTGTTTTTTCTGGTTTATTTCTGATTTATTTTTGATTTATTTCATATTTATTTCTGATTTATTTCCTATTTATTTCTGATTTATTTCTGGTTTATTCACGATTTTTTTCTGATTTATTTCTGATTTTATTTCTGATTTTTTTTCTGGTTTTTCTGTTTTATTTCTGATTTTTTTTCCTGATTTTTTCTGATTTATTTCTGATTTATTTCCGTTTTATTTCTGATTTATTTCTGATTTTTTTTTCCTGTTTTTTGCGTTACTTTTGTAATCATTTTAGTATGTTCTTCGGGTTTGTTGCCGTTTTGGGATTTTTTTATTATTTTTCTCCTCATTTTGGGGTTTTTTTCGCTTTTTTTGGGGCTGGTTTTGGGGCTGGATTGGCTAGTTATAGGGTTGGCTATGGGGTTGTTATGGGATTGGCTATGGGGTTGGCTATGGGGTTCATTATGGGGTTGGACTGGTTGGTTATGGGGTTGGATTTTTTGGCTATAGGGTTGGCTATGGGACTGACTATGGGGTTTGTTATAGGGTTGGTTATGGGGTTGGATTGGCTACAGGGCTGGTTTTGGGGTTGGATTGGCTGGTTATTGGATTATTTATAGGGTTGGTTATGAGGTTGGATTTTTTGGATATAGGGTTGGCTATGGGGTTGGCTATGGGGTTCATTATAGGATTGGATATAGGGTTGGTTATGGGGTTGGATTTGCTACAGGGTTGGCTATGGGGCTGGTTGTGGGATTTGCTATAGGAATGGCTATGGAGTTGGCTATGGGATTGTTATGGGACTGGCTATAGGATCGGCTATAGGAATGGCTATCAGACTGGCTATAGGATTGGCTATAGGATTGGCTATAGGATTGTTATGGGGCTGGCTATAGGATTGACTATAGGGTTGGCTATAGGGTTGGCTATGGGGCTTATTATAGGAATGGCTATAGGGTTGGTATAGGGTTGGCTATGGGGTTGTTATGGGGCTGGCTATAGGATTGTTATGGGTTTGGCTATAGGGCTGGCTATGGGGTTGCTATGGGGTTCATTATAGGATTGGCTTTAGGATTGGCTATAGGATTGGCTATGGGGGTTGTTATGGGGTTGGCTATAGGATTGCCATGGGGCTGGCTATAGGATCGGCTATAAGGCTGGCTATGGGTTTGGCTATGGGACTGGCTATAGGATCAGCTATAGGAATGTCTATCAGACTGGCTATAGGAATGGCTATGGGTTTGGCTATAAGATTGTTATAGGATCGGCTATAGGATCGGCTATAGGGCTGGCTATGGGTTTGGCTATGGGTTTGGCTATAGGATTGTTATAGGATCGGCTATAGGATCGGCTATAGGGCTGGCTGTGGGTTTGACTATGGGTTTGGCTATAGGATTGCTATGGGGTTCACTCTAGGCTCGGCTCTGGGGTCAGCTGTAGGTTCCCTGGGCTCTCCCCTTGCCCGTGACCCCACTGCCCTCCCTCACCCCACACAGCTCGGAGCCTCAGCAGCACAAAGCTGCCGACCCCAAATGGGGTCAGACGGCCCTAAAAGCCTCTGCAGACCCCAAATGGGGTCAGACGGCCCTAAAAGCCTCTGCAGACCCTAAATGGGGTCAGACGGCCCTAAAAGCCTCTGCAGACCCCAAATGGGGTCAGACGGCCCTAAAAGCCTCTGCAGACCCTAAATGGCAGCAGACGGCCCTAAATGGGATCAGACGGCCCTAAATGGAATCAGACGGCCCTAAATGCAGTCTGGAGGCCCTAAAAGGGAGCAGACGGCCCTAAATGGGGTCTGGGGGCCCTAAGTGCAGTCTGGGGGCCCTAAAACGGGGTCTGGAGGCCCTAAAAGGGATCAGACTGCCCTAAAAGGGGTCTGGCTGCTCTCAATGCAGTCTGGCGGCCCTGAAAGGCTTCAGACGACCCTAAAAGGCTTCAGACGACCCTGAAAGGCTTCAGACGACCCTGAAAGGTTTCTGGCTGCCCTGAGAGAGTTCTGGCTGCCCTGAAATGGTTCAGACGGCCCTAAGTGGGGTCTGCTGGCCCTAAAAGGACTGTGGAAACCCCAAAAGGGTTCAGGAGACCTTAAAGGGACTCAGGAAACCCCAAAAGGATTCAGAAAACCCTAAAAGGGTTCAGGAGACCCCAAAAGGACTCAGGAAACCCTAAAAGGCCTCAGCCAGTCCCAAAAGGGTTCAGGACACCCCAAAAGGACTCTGAAAACCCTAAAAAGGTTCAGGAGACCCTAAAAGGGACTCAGGAAGCCCCAAAAGGCCTCAGGAAGCCCCAAAAGGACTCTGAAAACCCCAAAAGAGCTCAGCTGACCCCAAAAGGGTTCAGGAGACCCTAAAGGGACTCTGAAAATCCTAAAAGGACTCTGGAAACCCCAAAAGGACTCTGAAAACCCCAAAAGAGCTCAGCTGACCTCAAAAGGGCTCAGAAGACCCTAAAAGGGACTCAGGAAACCCTAAAGGGACTCAGAAAACCCCAAAAGGCCTCAGGAAACCCCAAAAGGACTCTGGAAATCCTAAAAGGACTCTGGAAATCCTAAAAGGGCACAGCTGACCCCAAAAGGGTTCGGGAGACCCTAAAGGGACTCTGGAAATCCTAAAAGGACTCTGGAAACCCCAAAAGGACTCTGAAAACCCCAAAAGAGTTCAGGTGACCCCAAAAGGGCTCAGAAGACCCTAAAAGGGACTCAGGAAACCCTAAAGGGACTCAGGAAACCCCAAAAGGATTCTGGAAATCCTAAAAGGACTCAGGAAATCCTAAAAGGGCACAGCTGACCCCAAAAGGGTTCAGGAGACCCTAAAAGGGACTCTGAAAATCCTAAAAGGCCTCAGGAAGCCCCGAAAGGACTCAGGAAACCCCAAAAGGACTCAGGTGACCCTAAAAGCACTCAGGTGACCCCAAAAGGACTCTGGAAATCCTAAAAGGCCTCAGGAAGCCCCGAAAGGACTCAGGAAACCCCAAAAGGACTCTGAAAATCCTAAAAGGACTCTGGAAACCCCAAAAGAGTTCGGGTGACCCCAAAAGGGCTCAGAAGACCCTAAAAGGGATTCAGGAAACCCTAAAGGGACTCAGGAAATCCTAAAGGACTCAGAAAACCCCAAAAGCACTCAGGAAACCCCAAAAGGGCTCTGGAAATCCCAAAAGCACTCAGAAAACCCCAAAAGCACTCAGGAAACCCCAAAAGGACTCTGGAAATCCCCAAAAGGGCTCTGGAAACCCTAAAGGACTCAGAAAACCCCAAAAGGCCTCAGGTGGCCCTAAAAGATCTCATTTGACCCCAAAAGGAGAGGTTTGGGATTAGGGAAATGGGATTTGGGGTCACAATGAAACCTTTTGGCCCTAAAAGCTGCAAAAGCCCCGCAGGGGATTTGGGGTCTGGAGGAGTTAATTAACGAGGATGAATTAATTAATGGGAAGGAGGAAAATCCCCTCTGGGGTTGGGCTGTGTTCGGGGAGGGATGGAGGGGAAATCCCAATAAAAATCCTAATAAAATCCCAATAAAAATCCTAATAAAGTCCTAGTAAAATCCTAATAAAAATCCTAATAAAATCCTAATAAAAATCCTAATAAAATCCTAATAAAATCCTAATAAAATCCTAATAAAATCCTAATTAAAATCCTAATAAAAATCCTAATAAAAATCCTCATAAAATCCTAATAAAAATCCTCATAAAAATCCTCATAAAAATCCTCATAAAATCCTAATAAAAATCCTAATAAAATCCTAATCGAATAAAAATCCTCATAAAATAAAAATCCTCATAAAATAAAAATCCTCATAAAATAAAAATCCTCATAAAATAAAAATCCTCGTAAAAATCCCCATAAAAATCCTCGTAAAAATGCCAAATAAAATCACAATGAAAATCCCAATAAAATCCCTAGAAAATCCCTATAAAATCCCTGAAAAAAATCCCTATAAAATCCCTAAAAAAATCCCTAAAAAATCCCAATAAAATCCTTATAAAATCCTAATAAAATCCCAATGAAAATCCCTATAAAATCCTTATAAAATCCCTAAAAAAATCCCTATAAAAATCCCAATAAAATCCCTAAAAATAATCCGAATAAATATGATGACAAAGTGGATTTTCCCCTAAAAAAAAATCGCAAAGAATTCCTGAAATAAACGCAATAAAAATGAGGATTTCCCCGAAAATAAATCCTGGAGGAAAATCCCAACCTCTTCCCTCTTTAATCTTAATTTCTTTTTGGGTCATAAATCTGAAAAATAAATCCTTTTCCAGACCCTGAGAGCTCCTTAATGGGTTTTGTGGGATTTTTATTTTATTTTATATTTTGTATTTTATATTTATATTTTATATTTTATATTTTATATTTTATATTTTATATTTTATATTTTATATTTTATTTTATTTTCCTGCTGATGGTAAAAAATGAGGATTTTTATTTTATTTTATGTTTTATTTTATTTTATTTTATTTTCCTGCTGATGGTAAAAAATGAGGATTTTTATTTTATTTTATGTTTTATTTTATTTTATTTTATTTTATTTTATTTTATTTTATATTTTCCTGCAGGTCGTAAAAAATGGGGATTATTTTTATTTTATTTTATTCTATTATATTTTATTATTTTATTTTATTTCCTTTTTATTTTATTTTATTTTATTATTTTCCTCCCTGGCCACGTGCTGGGGATGTTGCTGCAACCCCAAAAAAAACCCTTAAAAAACCCCTAAAAAACCCCAAAAAACCCCAAAAATCCCCCAAAAAACACTTTAAAAAAACCCTAAAAAAACCCCAAAAACCCCAAAAAATCCCCAAAATTCACAAAAATCCCCAAATCAATCCTAAATCCCCAAAATCCCAAAATCCCCAAAAAATCCTCAAAAAATTCTGGGAAAAAAGGAGATAAATCAGGGGGAGGAAAATGGAAAATAAATCAGTTTTCTCTCCAGAAAAAAACAACCAAAAAATCCCCCAAAAAATCCAGGAAAAAGCCAAGAGGCAAATCATGGAAAGAAAAGGAAAAAAATCAGTTTTTTCCCCCAAAAAACCCCAAAAATTCCTGGAAAAAGCAAAGAAACACATCGAAGGAAGGAAAATAAAATAAATAAAAATCAGATTTTTTTGGGGGATTTTTTGGGAAACATTTTGGGGGCAAAATTGGGAGGGAAATAAATTGAATTTTTGGGGATTCATCGACTCTCTCTGCTGGATTTTCCTGATTTTTCTGCTTTTCTGCCTCCTGGAAAAATGGGGTTGGGGAAGTTGGAATTTCCTTTTTTGGGTTTTGGGGTTTTTAGGTATTTTGGGGATTTTGGGGATTTTTGGGGTTTTTTTAGTTTTTTGGGGATTTTTAGGGTTTTAGGTTTTTGGGGGTTTTTGGGTGTTTTTTAGGTTTTGGGGGTTTTGGGGTTTTGATTTATTGGGGGTTTTGGGTTTTTAGGGTTTTTTCCCATCATTTTCCCCTCGCAGTGCAAAGAAAAGGAATTGAGGGGGAAGGGATTTGACTTTTCCCATTTTTTGGGGTTTTTTTTGGGGTTTTTTGGGGGTTTTTTAAGGGTTTTTTGGGTTTTTTTCCATCATTTCCCCTCTCAGTGCAAAGAAAAGCAGCAGGAGATGTGAGAAGTTCTCGATATCTATTATTTTCCTAATTTTCCTCTCGATTTTTCTCCCCTTTCCACCCTCAGTTTCCACCTCTCCATTCTTTTATTTCCATTTTCCCCTTTATTTCCACTTTCCCTTATTTCCAATTTTCCCTTTATTCCCATTTTCCCCCTTTATTTCCCCTTAATTTCCATTTTTCCCAATTTCCATTTTTTCTCTTTATTCCCATTTTCCCCTTTATTCCCATTTTTCCCTTTATTATTTCCATTTTTCCCTTTATTCCCATTTTCCCTTAATTCCCATTTCCCCCTTGATTTCCATGTTTCCCTTTATTCCCATTTTTTTCCCTTATTTTCCCTTTTTTTCCATTTTTCCCATTAATTCAATTTTTCCCTTTATTCCCATTTTTCTCCTTATTCCCATTTTCCCCCTTAATTCCATTTTTCCCTTTATTCCCATTTTTCCCTTAATTCCATTTCCCCCTTTATTCCCATTTTTTCCTTAATTCCCACTTTTCTCCTAAATTCCCATTTTTCCCATTATTTCCATTTTTTCCCATTATTCCCATTTTCTCTTTTATTTCCTTTTTTTCCCTTAATTCCATTTTTTCCCATTATTTCCATTTTCCCCTTAATTCCCATTTCTTCCCTTTATTCCCATTTTTCCCCTTAATTCCCATTTTTCCCTTAATTTCCTTTTTTCCCCTTAATTCCCATTTTTACCTTAATTCCATTTTTTCCCTTAATTCCCATTTTCTCCTTTATTTCCTTTTTTCCCTTAATTCCCATTTTTCCCATTAATTCAATTTTCCCCTTAATTCCATTTTTCCCTTTATTCCCATTTTTTCCCATTTCCATTTTTCCCTTTATTCCCATTTTTCCCTTAATTCCCATTTTTCCCATTATTTCCATTTTTCCCCTCAATTCCCATTTTCCCTTGATTTCCATGTTTCCCTTTATTTCCATTTTTTCCCTTTATTTTCCCTTTATTCCCATTTTTCTCCTTAATTTCCTTTTTTCCTTTTATTTCCATTTTTCCCTTTCATTCCATTTTTCCCCTTAATTCCCACTTTTCCCTTTATTATTTCCATTTTTCCCTTAATTGCCATTTTCCCTAATTCCCATTTTTCCCTCAATTCCCATTTTCCCCTTAATTTCCATTTCCCCCTTTATTCCCATTTTTCCCCTTAATTCCATTTTCCCCTCAATTCCATTTTTTCCCTAATTCCCATTTTCCCATTATTCCCATTTTTCCCTTAATTCCCATTTCCCCTTAATTCCCATTTTTCCCTTTATTCCCATTTTTTCCCTTTATTCTCATTTTTCTCCTTTATTCCCATTTTCCCCCCTTAATTCCATTTTTCCCCTCAATTCCCATTTTCTCCTTTATTTCCTTTTTTCCCTTAATTCCCATTTTTCCCATTAATTCAATTTTTCCCCTTAATTCCCATTTTTACCTTAATTCCATTTTTTCCCTCAATTTCCATTTTTCCCTTTATTCCATTTTCCCCTTAATTCCATTTTTTCCCTTAATTCCATTTTCCCTAATTCCCATTTCCCCCTTTATTCCCATTTTTCCCTTTATTCCCATTTTTTTCCCTTAATTCCAATTTTTCCCTTTATTTCCATTTTTTCCTTTTTTCCCATTTTTTCCCCTCATCCCCATTTTCCCCTCAATTCCCATTTTCCCCTCAGTTCCCATTTTCCCCTCAATTCCCATTTTTCCCATTAATTCCATTTTTCCCTCAATTCCATTTTCCCTCAATTCCCATTTTTTCCCATTAATTCCATTTTCCCTTTATTCCCATTTTCCCCTCAATTCCATTTTCCCTAATTCTCATTTTTCCCCTCAATTCCCATTTTTTTCCCTTAATTCCATTTTTTCCCATTATTCCCATTTTCCCCTTTATTTCCATTTTCCCCTCAATTCCCATTTTTCCCCTTTATTCCCATTTTTCCCTTAATTCCCATTTTTCCCTCAATCCAATTTTTCCCTTTAATTCCATTTTTCCCCCTCAATTCCCTTCCCCTCCCCTCCTCCCCGCGGCCCCAAAATGTGAATTTCTCGGATCACTTCCATCCCATTTTCCCTCATTTCCATCCCAACCTCCCCAAACCTCCTCCATCCATCTTTTTTATCTTTTTTTTCCCTTTTTTTTTCCCCATTTCTCTTCTCCCCTCTCAGCCTCCCGAAGCCATAAATTAACACCAATTAATTAAAACTCCAAATCCCTTCGCTCAGCAGGTTTTTCTTTTTTCCCTACAGAAACACAAAAACGCGCCGAAAACACCCAAAAAAAATTAAAAAAAAATTCCAAAAAAATACCAAAAAAATACAAAAAAATTCAAATTAAAACCACCAAACCTGGGAGGAATTTAAAGAACAAAACACACCTGAAATCACATTTTTTTCTCATTTTTTTTCCTTGTTTTCTCCATTTTTTTTGTGGTTTTTCGGGTTTTTTTTTTTCTTTTGTTTTTTTTTAAAGGAAATATTTACAGATTCTCTACAATCATCCGGAACAGAACAAAGAGTTACAGTTCAGGGGCGAGACGAGGAGAAAAAGACACAAAATTTTGGGGTACAGCAGGAAAAAAAACATCCAAACACTGCAAAGACATCACCAGCCACTCCAGCCCTCCTCTTTTTCCATTTTTTTCCCTTTTTTCCCCCATTTTTATCCATTTTTTCCCAATTTTTCCCATTTTTTTTCCCTTTTTTCCCACTTTTTTCCATTTTTTTTCCACTTTTTTCCGGGTTTTTCCCCATTTTTCCCCATTTTTCCCCATTTTTCTTCAATTTTTTCCCCATTTTTTCCCATTTTTTCCCCTTTTTTCCCCATTTTTTTCCATATTTTCCATATTTTTCCATTTTCCCATTTTTTCCCACTTTTTTCCATATTTTCCACTTTTTCCATTTTTCCCATTTTCCCCTTTCCTTTTTTTCCTTTTCCATTTTTCCCTTTTTTCCCATTTTTCCATTTTTTCCCCCTTTCTTTCCCATTTTTTTCCATTTTTTCCCATTTTTTTCCATTTTTTCCATTTTTTCCATTTTTTCCACTTTTTTCCCATTTTTCCCCTTTTTTCCACTTTTTCCCTTTCCATTTTCCACTCTTTTCCATTTTCCCATTTTTTCCCCTTTTTTCCCCATTTTTTTCCATTATTTTTTCCATTATTTTTTCCATTTTTTCCCATTTTTTCCCCACTTTTTTCCATATTTTCCCTTTTTTCCCCACTTTTTCCATATTTTGCCACTTTTTCCCATTTTTTTCCATTTTTTCCTCATTTTTTCCATTTTCCCCACTTTTTTCCATTTTTTTTCCATTTTTTCCCATTTTTTTCCATTTTTTTCATTTTTTTCCCACTTTTTTCCAGTTTTTCCCACTTTTTTCCATTTTTCCCCTTTTTTCCCATTTTTCCACTTTTTTCTCCTTTTTTCTCCTTTTTTCCCATTTTTCCCACTTTTTCCACTTTTTCCATTTTTCTCCCATATTTCCCCTTTTTTTCCCATTTTTCCCATTTTTTTATCCTTTTTTTCCTCCTTTTTTTCCATTTTTTCTCTTTTTTTCCCTTTTTTCCCATTTTCCATTTTTTCTCCTTTTTCCTTTTTCCCATTTTCCATTATTTTTCCTTTTTCCCCCTTTTTCCATTTTCCTTTTTGTTTTCCTTTTTCCATTTTCTTTTTTCCTTTTTTCCTTTTTTCCCCTTTTTCCATTTTTTCCCTTTTTTCCATTTTTCCTTTTTCTCATTTTTCACTCCTTTTTCACACCAAACAATTCACTCGCTGGATTTTCTCTCACCACCAAAACAATTTAAAAATCATCAAAATAAAAAATTATTAATAAAAAAAAAAATTCAAAGCTTTAATTTAGGGCATAAAATAGAATAATCATCATCATCATTATCATCATAATATAAAAAAAATCATAAAAAATAATAATAAAAATTCAAGTAATTCCTCGAGTTTCGCCGAGGGCAGAGCAAGGCGGAAAAAAGGAAGAGAAAAACCAAAAAAACCCTCAAAAAGCTCCATTTTTTGTCATTTTTGTCATTTTTTGTCATTTTTGTCATTTTTGTCATTTTTGTCATTTTTTTCCATTTTTGTCATTTTGTCAATTTTTGTCATTTTGTCAATTTTTCCATTTTTTCCATTTTTCCCATTTCTAATTTTAAATCCCATTTTACAAAATCCTCGAAGCCCAAACCTCAACACATTCAGCTAGAAATATTTCATCCTTTTAAAATTAATATTATTAATTGTAATTATTAATTATTATTTTCCTGATTTTCCTCTTTTTTTTTTTCTCCTTTTTTTGTGTTTTTCCCCATTTTTCTCTCATTTTCCTTTTCCTTTTCCTTCCTCGCTCTGCCAACATTGATTTTCCTTTTTTTTCTCCTTTTTTCTCCTTTTTCTCTCCTTTTTTCTCTCTTTTTACTCTCATTTTTCCCTCCTTTTTTCCCTCCTTTTTCCTCCTTTTATTCCTCCTTTTTTCACCATTTTTTCCTCCATTTTTCCTCCTTTTTTTCCTCTTTTTTCACCTTTTTATCTCCTTTTTTCCTCCTTTTTTCCTCCTTTTTTCCACCTTTTTTTCTCCTTTTCTCCTCCTTCTTCCATCTCTTTTTCCTCCTTTTCCTTCCTCCATTTTTCCTCCTTTTTCCTCATTTTTTCCCCATTTTTCCTCATTTCCTCCTCCTTTCCCTCCATTCCCCTCAATATTTTCCATTACTTCCCCACTTCCCTCCATTCCTTCCATTTCCCTCTTTTTTTCCCATTTTTTCCACATTTTCCTCATTATTTTTCCACATTATTTTTTCCTTTTTTCCACATTTTCCTCATTATTTTTCCTCCTTTTTTCCACATTATCCTCATTTTTCTCATTATTTTTTCCTCCTTTTTTCTCATTTTTCCTCCATTTTTCCCTCATTTTTTTCCTCCTTTTTGCTCATTTTTTCCTCCTTTTTTCCTCCTTTTTTCCTCTTTTTTCCCACATTTTCCTCATTTTTCTCATTATTTTTTCCTCATTTTTTTCTCAATTTTTTCCACATTTTCCTCATTTTTCTCATTATTTTTTCCTCCTTTTTTCCTCATTTTTCTCATTATTTTTTCCTTATTTTTCTCATTATTTTTTCCTTATTTTTCTCATTATTTTTTCATCCTTTTTTCCCACATTTTCCTCATTATTTTTTCCTCCTTTTTTCCTCCTTTTTCCCCACATTTTCCTCATTATTTTTTCCTCTTTTTTTCCACATTTTTCCTCCTTTTCTCCTCCTTTTCTCCTCCTTTTTTCCCGCATTTTCCTCATTATTTTTTCCTCCTTTTTTCCCTCATTTTCCTCATTATTTTTCCCTCTTTTTTCCCACATTTTTCCTCCTTTTCTCCTCCTTTTCTCCTCCTTTTTTCCTCCTTTTTTCCCCCATTTTCCTCCTTTTTTCTCCTCCTTTTTTTCCTCCATTTCCCCACATTTCCCTCATTTTTTCCCCTTTTCCCCCATTTTTCCCCCATTTCCCCCCATTTCCCCCCAAATCCCCTCCCTCTCCTCCCCTCTCACTGCTGCTCCTTCTCGCTTTTCTCCTTATTCATTTTCTTCATTTTCATCCTCCTGTTCTGGAACCAGATTTTCACCTGCCGCTCGCTCAGGTTCAGCCCTCGCGCCACTTCGTACCTCCTGTCCCGCGTCAGGTACATGTTGAACAGGAACTCCTTCTCCAGCTCCAGCGTCTGGTACTTGGTGTACGGACAGCGCTTCTTGCGGGTGGAACGGGCGTGGATCCAGTTCGCCACGGGGTTGCCTGGGGGAAGAAAATATTTTAGGGTTTATTGCAAGATTTGGAAATTTTTCCAAAATTTTTCACAATTTTTTCACAATTTTTTGTCATTTTTCCCTACTTTTCCACCATTTTTCCCATTTTTTCACCATTTTTTGTCATTTTTTGCCATTTTCCCCCTATTTTTTTGCCATTTTTTCCCCATTGATTCAATTTTCTTCCCCATTTTTCCCCATTTTTTCCCCATTTCCCCCCATTTTTTTGCATTTTTTTGCCATTTTTTACCATTTTTCGCCCATTTTTCCCCATTTTTTGTACTCTTTTCACCTTTTTTTGCCATTTTTCACGATTTTCCCCCATTTTCTTCACCATTTTTGCCTTTTTTTGCCATTTCCCCCCATTTTTTCACCATTTTTCAGCATTTTTTCACCACTATTTGCCATTTTTTCGCCATTTTTTTCAGCATTTTTTCAGCATTTTTTGCCATTTTTTGCCCATTTTTTTCACAATTTTTTGCCATCGTTTTCCCATTTTTCCCCATTTTTCACAATTTTTTAATCATTTTTTGGCCATTTTTTGCCCCTTTTTCACGAATACATTTGGTATTTCGTGTAGGGACAGCGCTTCTTGCGGGTGGAGCGGGCGTGGATCCAGTTCGCCACGGGGTTGCCTGGGGGAGGAAATGGTTTTAGAGGGTTATTTTGGAGGTTTTGGAATTTTTCCCAATTTTTTTCCGATTTTTTCACCATTTTTTGCGATTTTTTTCACAATTTTTTGCCATTTTTTTCACAATTTTTGGCCATTATTTGCCATTTGTCCCCATTTTTTGCCATTTTTCCCCATTTTCTTCACCATTTTTTCACAATTTTCCCCCATTTTTCCCCATTTTCCCCCATTCTTAATGTAGGGACAGCGCTTCTTGCGCGTGGAACGAGCGTGGATCCAGTTCGCCACGGGGTTGCCTGGGGGAGGAAATGATTTTAGAGGGTTTTCAGAATTTTTCGCAATTTTTTCCGATTTTTTTCACAATTTTTTCACCATTTTTTTTGTTTTTTCCACAATTTTTCACCATTTTTTACCACTTTTTGCCTTTTTCTGCCATTTTTTTCACAATTTTTGGCCATTTTTCACAATTTTTTGCCATTTTTTCCCCATTTTTCCCCATTTTTCCCCCATTTTTTCATCATTTTTCCCCATTTTCCCCCATTCTTAGTGTAGGGACAGCGCTTCTTGCACGTGGATCCAGTTTGCTACAGGGTTGCCTGGGGGAAGAGAGGGGTTTAGAGGGTTATTTTGGAGGTTTTGGAATTTTTCCCAATTTTTTTCCGATTTTTTCACAATTTTTTGCGATTTTTTTCAGCATTTTTTCACAATTTTTTGCCATTTTTTTGCCATTTTTTCCCCTTTTTTCACCATTTTTCCCCCATTTTTCATCATTTTTTCACAATTTTCCCCCATTTTTCCCCATTTTCCCCTATTTTTCCCCATTTTCCCCCATTCTTAGTGTAGGGACAGCGCTTCTTGCGCGTCAAGCGAGCGTGGATCCAGTTCGCTACGGGGTTGCCTGGGGGAAGAGATTGTTTTAGGGTTTATTGCAAGTTTTGGAAATTTTTCACATTTTTTTCCGATTTTTTTCACCATTTTTTGCGATTTTTTCACAATTTTTTCACAATTTTTCCCCATTTTTTCACGATTTTTTGCGATTTTTTTCACAATTTTTTCACCATTTTTTCACAATTTTTTCACGATTTTTTCACCTTTTTTGCGATTTTTTTCACAATTTTTGCCATTTTTCCCCATTTTTTCCCCATTTCTTGCCATTTTTTCCCCCATTTTTTCCCCATTTTTTGCCATTTTTTGCCCCATTTTTTCACCTTTTTTTCACCTTTTTTTCATCATTTTCCACCATTTTTTCCCATTTTTTGGCCTTTTTTTATCATTTTTTTCACCATTTTTCCCCATTTTTTCCCCATTTTTTTCACAATTTTCCCCCCATTTTTTCACAATTTTTCCCCCATTTTTTCCCATTTTTTGGCCATCTTTTTGCCCCTTTTTCACGAATACGTTTGGTATTTCATGTACAGACAGCGCTTCTTGCGCGTCGAACGGGCGTGGATCCAGTTTGCTACAGGGTTCCCTGGGGGAAGAAATGATTTTAGAGGGTTTTTGCAAGGTTTGGAAATTTTTCCAAATTTTTTCACAATTTTTTGTCATTTTTTTCAGCATTTTTTGCCATTATTTGCCTGTTTTTTCCAAAATTTTTGGCCATTTTTCCACCATTTTTTGTCATTTTTCCCCATTTTCTTCACCATTTTTGCCTTTTTTTTGCCTTTTTTTGCCATTTTTCTGCCATTTTTTGCCCATTTTCCCCCATTTTTCCCCCATTTTTTCCCCATTTTTTCCCCATTTTTCCCCCATTTTTTCAGCTTTTATTCAATTTTTTTCCCATTTTTTCATCATTTTTTCACCATTTTCCACCATTTTTTGCCATTTTTTCACCATTTTTTGCCATTTTTTCCCCCATTTTTCCCCATTTTTTCCCCATTTTTTCAGCTTTTATTCAATTTTTTTGCTATTTTTTCACAATTTTTTGCCATTGTTTTGCCATTTTTCCTCATTTTGCCCCCAGTTTTTGCCATTTTTTTTACCATTTTCCCATTTTTTCCCATTTTTTCTCCATTTTTTCCCATTTTTTCCCCATTTTTCCCCATTTTTTCCCTTTTTTCCCCATTTTTTCCCCATTTTTCCCTCATTTTCTCCCCATTTTCCCACATCTTTTTCTCCACCAGGTCGCCTGTGGAAAGAGAGGGGTTTAGAGGGTCATTTACAAGTTTTTGGAATTTTTTCACAATTTTTGGCCATTTTTTTCACAATTTTTTCACCATTTTTTGCCATTTTTTTCATCATTTTTTCACCATTTTTTGCCATTTTTCACCATTTCCCCTCCATTTATTCAATTTTTCCAATTTTTCCCCATTTTTTTCATTTTTTCCCCATTTTTTCCCCATTTTTCCCCATTTTTTCCCTTTTTTCCCCCAATTTTTCCCCCATTTATTGAATTCTTTTCCCATTTTTTTGCCATTTTTTCCACCATTTTTCCTCCATTAATTCAATTTTTCCACCATTTTTTCCCATTTTTTACCATTTTTCCCCCATTTCTTTCACAGTTTTCCCATTTTTTTCAACATTTATTCAATTTTTTCCCCATTTTTCCCCCATTTTTTGCCATTTTTTCACCATTTTTTTCACCATTTTTCACAATTTTTTCACAATTTTTTGCCATTTTTTCACCACTTTTTCCCCATTTTCCCACGTTTTCTCCATTTTTTCCCCATTATTTCCATATTTTCCCCATTATTTCCATATTTTTTCCCACGTTTTTCCCCATTTTCCCCATTTTTTTCGGTTTTTTCCCATTATTTTCATATTTTCCCCACTATTTCCCCATTTTCCCCCATTATTTTCATACTTTTCCCCATTTTCCCCCATTTTTTTCACCACTGGGTTGCCTCGGGAAGGAAATTATTTTAGAGGCTTTTTCCGAATTTTTTCACAATTTTTCCCCAATTTTTTCCCCAATTTTTTCCCCATTTTTTCCCCAATTTTTTCCCCAATTTTTTCACAATTTTTCCCCAATTTTTCCCCAATTTTTTCCCATTTTTTCCCCATTATTTTCATATTTTTCCCCCATTTTTTTCTCCACCGGGTTGCCTGGAGAAGCAGAGGGGTTTAGAGGTTTTTCCAAGTTTTGGAGGTTTTTCACAAATTTTACCATTTTTTCCCACATTTTTCAGCATTTTTTCACCATTTTTCCCCATTTTTTGACATTTTTTTGACATTTTCCCCTCATTTTTTGCCACCTTTTCACCATTTTTCCCCCATTTATTCCAATTTTTTGCCATTTTTTCCACCATTTTTTCCCCATTGATACAATTTTTCCCCATTTCTCCCCATTATTTTCGTATTTTCCCCATAATTTTCATTTTTTCCCCCATTTTTTCCCATTTTTTCCATATTTTTCCATATTTTCTCCCATTTTTCACAATTTTCCCCATTTTCCCCGCATTTTTCAGCATTTTTCCCCCATTTTTCCCTATTTCCCCCAATTTTCCCCCATTTTTAAAATATTTTTCCTTTTTTCCTCCATTTATTCCCATTTTTTACACCATTTTTGCCATTTTTCATCATTTTTTGCTATTTTTTCCCCCATTTTTCCCCATTTTTCCCCATTATTTTCATACTTTCCCAATTATTATAATATTTTTCCTCCATTTTTTCATATTTTTTAATATTTTTCCCATTATTTTCATCTTTTCCCTCATTATTTTCATGTTTCCCCCAATTTTTAAAATATTCTCCCCAATTTCTTTCCTATTTTTCCCTATTTTATTTTCCATTTTATTCCACATTTTCCCCATTTTCCCATATTTTTCCCATATTTTCCTCATTTATTTCACTTTCCCCCCTTTCTTTTCATATTTTTCCCCATTATTTTCACATTTTTTCCCCAATTTCTAAAATATCATTCTTATTTTTCCCCATTTTTCCCACTTTTCCCCACTTTTTTCATACTTTTCCCAACTTTTCTCATATTTTCCCCCATTTTTCCCAATTTTTTCCCATTTTTTCCCCAATTTTTTTCCATTTTTTTCCCATTTTCCCTCAATTTTCCCCATTTTTTTCCACTTCTCATATTTTTCCCCATTTTTTCATATTTTCCCCATTTTTTCCATCTATTTCCCCCATTTTCCCCCATTTTTTCCCATTTTTCCCAGTTTTTTCCGATTTTTCCCATTTTCCCCATTTTTTCCCATTTTTCCCAGTTTTTTCCCATTTTTCCCATTTTTCCCATTTTCCCCCATTTTTCCCAGTTTTTTCCCAAATTTCCCCATTTTCTCTGCTTTTCCATTTCCACCTTTTCAGGACGTTTTCCATATTTTTCCACAATTTATTCCATTTTTTCCCATTTTTTCCCATTTTTCCATTTCTCCATTTTTCCCAATTTTCCCATTTTTTCCCATTTTTTCCCCATTTTCCCATTTTCCCCATTTTTTCCCATTTTTCCATTTCTCCATTTCTCCATTTTCCCCAATTTTCCCATTTTTTCCCATTTTTTTCCATTTTTCCCATTTTTCCCTTTTTTCCCATTTTTTCCCTTTTTTCCCATTTTTTCCCATTTTTTCCCATTTTTCCCATTTTCCCTTTTTTCCCATTTTTCCCCCATTTTTCCCATTTTTCCCATTTCTCCATTTCGCTATTTTTCCCATTTTTCCCATTTTTCCCATTTTTTCCCATTTTTCCCATTTTTTCCATTTTTCCCATTTTCCCCATTTTTCCATTTCTCCATTTCTCCTTTTTTCCCATTTTTTCCCATTTCTCCATTTTCCCCATTTTTCCCCAATTTTCCCATTTTCTCCATTTTTTCACCATTTTTCCCTTTTTCCCCATTTTTCCATTTCTCCATTTTTCCCATTTTTCCCCATTTTTTCCCAATTTTCCCATTTTCCCCATTTTTTCCCATTTTTCCATTTCTCCATTTTCCCATTTTTCCCCATTTTTCCCATTTTTCCAATTCTTTTTCATTTTTTCACCTTTTTCACCTTTTTCCCCATTTTTCCATTTCTCCCATTTTTTCCCATTTTTCCCATTTTTTTCCATTTCTCCATTTTTTCTCCATTTTTTCCCATTTTTCCCCATTTTTCCCATTTTTTTTCCATTTTTCCCCATTTTCTCCCATTTTTTCCATTTTTCCATTTCTCCATTTTTCCGCATTTTTTCCCATTTTTTCCCAGTTTTCCCCATTTTCCCAATTTTTCCAATTTTTTCCCATTTTTCCCATTTTTTCCCATTTTCCCCATTTTTTCCTATTTTTCCCATTTTTCCCCATTTCCCACCTCAATCTCCCAAACATTCCCCAATTTCAAATTTCCTCTTTTTCCTCACATTTCCATTTTTAAATCCAATTTTTTCCCTTTTTTTCCCATCCGGAAAAACCCAAATCTTCCCTTTTTTAACCATTTTTTTTTCCCCTCGAGGCCAAAAAATCCTCTTTTCTTCCCCAAAAATCTGAAGTGACCTCAGCGAGAGGTTTTTCAAACAAAAAAAATTCTGTTTATTTGCCAAAAGGTCATTTCCTCTCTCTTCTCGCTGCCCTTTAGAAAAAACCAAAAAAACCCAAAAAACCGTAAAAAAATTCCAGAAAAATCCCAGAAAAAAACCAGAAAAAAACTCAGAAAAAAACCAGAAAAAAACCAGAAAAAAACTCAGAAAAAAACCAGAAAAAACTCAGAAAAAAACTCAGAAAAAACCTCAGAAAAAACCTCAGAAAAAACCAGAAAAAAAACCAGAAAAAAACCAGAAAAAAACACTAAAAATCAGAAAAAAACAAAAAAATACCAGAAAAAAAAGGGGTAAAAAAACAGGACAAAAACATTAAAAAACCATTTTAAAAACATTCAAAAACCCGAAAAAAACCCAGAAAAAAACAGAAAAAAACCAGAAAAAAACCAGGAAAAAACCATTAAAAAACGAGGGAAAAAACCAGAAAAATAACCATAAAAAACCGAAAAAAACCCCATTAAAAAACAGGAAAAAAAACCGGAAAAAAACAGGGAAAAACCCATAAAAAACACAGGAAAAAACCATTAAAAATACAGAAAAAAAAACCTATAAAAAACCAGAAAAAAACCAGAAAAAAACAGAAAAAAAACACGTAAAAAAACAGTAAATAAACCAGAAAAAAATCCATAAAAAAACCAGAAAAAAACCGTAAAAAGCCAGAAAAAAACCCATAAAAATCGCCAAAAAATTCCAGAAAAATAACTAAATTCAAACCAAACACACCTAAAAACAAAATCCAAATACTCCAAGCGGCACGAGAGGGTTGAAAATAAAAAATAGGATTATTTTCCGGGTGGAAATCGAGGAAAAAACTCCTAAAAAAGCCCAAATTCTTCCCATTTCTGAGGCCAAAAATCTCATTTTCCAGCCTCGCGCCGCGAAAATCTGATTTTTTGGGGTTTTTTGGGGGGAATTTGGGGGTTTTGGGGGTTTATTTGAAGTTTTTCGGGATTTATTTGGGGTTTTATTTGGGTTTTATTTGGATTTTTTGGGTTTTATTTGTGTTTTATTTGGGTTTTTTGGGGGTTTTTGGGTTTTATTTGAGGTTTTATTTGGGTTTTTTGGGTTTTATTTGGGTTTTTTGGGTTTTATTTTGGTTTTATTTGAGGTTTTATTTGGGTTTATTTGGGTTTATTTGGGTTTTTTTCGGGTTTTATTTGGGTTTTATTTGGGTTTTTTCCGGTTTTATTTGGGTTTTTTGGGTTTTATTTTGGTTTTATTTGAGGTTTTATTTGGGTTTTTTAGGTTTTATTTGGGTTTTATTTGGATTTTTTGGGTTTTATTTGGGTTTTATTTGGGTTTTATTTTGGTTTTATTTGGGTTTTATTTGGGTTTTTTGGGTTTTATCCAGTTTTATTTGGGTTTTTTTCAGTTTTTTCGGGTTTTATTAGAGTTTTTTCAGGTTTTATTTGGGTTTTTTGGGGTTTTATTTGGGTTTTATTGGAGTTTTTTCGGGTTTTATTTAGATTTTTGGGGTTTTTTTTAAAAGGTTTTTTCTCCTCCGACTCACAATTTCCCCCTTGGCTGGTTTTTTTTAGGATTTTTCCCCAAAATCTTCCCCAAATTGTTTTTCTCCCAAAAATTTCTTCACCCCATTTCTGTCCCATTGATTGTCAAACCCCAAATGAGCCAAAAAATCGCTTTTTAGGCCCAAAATTCCCCTAAAAATTCCCCCAAAAATCTCCCAAAAATCCCAAAAAAATCGCACCAAAATCCCCAAAAAATACTCCCAAAATACGCCAAAAATCCCAAAAAAATCCCCTAAAAATATCACCAAAATCCAAAAAAAATCCCCCAAAAATCATCCAAAAATCACCCAAAAATCTCCCAAAAATCCCCAAAAATCCCCCAAAATATCACAAAAATCCTCCAAAAAATCCCCCAAAAATCACCTGAAAATACCCCAAAAATCACTCAAAAATCACCCAAATCTCCCAAAATCGCCCAAAAATAAAAAAAAATCCCCTAAAAATATCACAAAAATCCCCCAAAAATCCTCCAAAAAATCCCCCAAAAATCCCCAAAAATCCCTCAAAAATCACCCAAAAATCCCCCAAAAATCCCAAAAAAATCCCCAAAAAACCCCAAAAGCTCCTCGGCGGTTTTTGGGGTGAATTTCGGGGATTTTCTCCTCTTTTCGCTTTGCCTTTACCTGCAAATAATTCCGATTTTTTCACCTTCCTCGGTTGAATTTTGGGGTTTTTTTTCAAAGTTTTGGAGTTTTTTTTAAAGTTTTGGGTTTTTTTAAAAACTTCTCCTCTCCCTCCTCGGAGCTTCTCCTCCAAAAATCTGCATTTTTACCCCAAAAATCTGCATTTTTACCCCAAAATTCTGCATTTTTACCCCAAAAATCTGCATTTTTACCCCAAAATCCTGCATTTTCACCCCAAAATTCTGCAATTTTACCCCAAAATCCTGGGTTTTTATCCCAAAATTCTGCATTTCTACCCCAAAATCCTGTCTTTTTACCCCAAAATTCTGCATTTTTACCCCAAAATCCTTCATTTTTACCCCAAAATCCTTCATTTTCACCCCAAAATTCTGCACTTTTACCCCCAAATTCTGCATTTTTACCCCAAAATTCTGCAATTTTACCCCAAAATCCTTCATTTTCACCCCAAAATTCTGCATTTTTACCCCAAAATCCAGGTTTTTTACCCCAAAATTCTACATTTTTACCCCAAAATTCTGCATTTCTACCCCAAAATTCTGCATTTTTACCCCAAAATTCTGCATTTTTACCCCAAAATCCTTCATTTCTACCCCAAAATTCTGCATTTTTACCCCAAAATCCTTCATTTCTACCCCAAAATTCTGCATTTTTACCCCAAAATTCTGCATTTCTCTCCCAAAATTCTGCATTTCTCTCCCAAAATTCTGCATTTCTCTCCCAAAATTCTGCATTTCTACCCCAAAATCCTGAATTTTTACCCCAAAATTCTGCAATTTTACCCCAAAATCCTGAATTTTTACCCCAAAATCCTGAATTTTTACCCCAAAATTCTGCATTTTTACCCCAAAATCCTGTATTTTTACCCCAAAATTCTGCAATTTTACCCCAAAATCCTTCATTTTTACCCCAAAAATCTGCATTTCTACCCCAAAATCCTGCATTTTTACGCCAAAATTCTGCATTTCTACCCCAAAATTCTGCATTTTTACCCCAAAATCCTGGTTTTTTACCCCAAAATTCTGCATTTCTCTCCCAAAATTCTGCATTTTCACCCCAAAATCCTTCATTTTCACCCCAAAATTCTGTATTTCTACCCCAAAATTCTGCATTTTTACCCCAAAATCCTGGTTTTTTACCCCAAAATTCTGCATTTTTACCCCAAAAATCTGCAATTTTACCCCAAAAATCTGCATTTTTACCCCAAAATCCTTCATTTTTACCCCAAAATTCAGCAGTTTTACCCCAAAATTCTGCAGTTTTATCCCAAAATTCTGCATTTTTATCCCAAAATTCTGCATTTCTACCCCAAAATTCTGCATTTCTACCCCAAAATCCTGTATTTTTAC
The DNA here is from genome assembly GCF_008360975.1 of Lichenostomus cassidix. NCBI lineage: Eukaryota > Metazoa > Chordata > Aves > Passeriformes > Meliphagidae > Lichenostomus > Lichenostomus cassidix. The sequence continues at coordinate 27,956 of NW_028147966.1, forward strand.
CCCAAAATCCTGTATTTTTACCCCAAAATCCCGAATTTTTATCCCAAAAATCCCAATTTTCTCCGAATTTCTCCTTTTCCCCCCAAACCTCCACCTTTCCCTTCTTTCCCACGCCGAGTTTATTTTATTTTGGGGCAAAAAATGAAGTTTTTTATTTAATTCCGGGGAAAAAAATGAAGTTTTTTATTTAATCCCGTAGGAAAAAATGAAGTTTTTTATTTAATTCCGGGGAAAAAAAGAGATTTTTTCATTTCATCTCAGGGAAAAAATGAAGTTTTTAATTTAAAAAGAGATTTTTCATTTAATCCGGGAAGGAAAAATGAGATTTTTAATTTAATTTCGAGGGAAAAAAATGAGATTTTAATTTAATTCTCGGGGAAAAAATTGGGTTTTTAATTTAATCTCGGGATGGGGGAGGAATGAAGTTTTTAATTTAATTTTGGGGGGAAAAATGAGATTTTTTATTTCATTCCGGGAGGGAAAAGTGAATTTTTCATTTAATCCTGGGGGGGAAAAAATGAGATTTTTCATTTAATCCGGAGGGGAAAATGAGATTTTTTATTTAATCCGGAGGAACAAAAATGAATATTTTTATTTAATCGTGGGGGAGAAAAAAAAGAGATTTTTAACTGAATTCTGGGGGGAAAAAATGAGATTTTTAATTGAATTCCTGGGGAAAAAAATGAGATTTTTCATGTAATTATGGGGAAAAAAAGAGATTTTTAATTTCATCCTGGGGGGGAAAAAAAGAGATTTTTTATTTAATCTTGGGGCAAAAAAATGAAGTTTTTAATTTAATCCGGAGGGGAAAAAATGAGATTTTTCATGTAATTATGGGGGAAAAAAGGAGATTTTTAATTTCATCCTGGGGGGTGAAAAAAGAGATTTTTTCATTTAATTCCGGGGGGGAAAAAATGAAGTTTTTCATTTAATTCCGGAGGGGAAAAAAGAGATTTTTAATTGAATCCAGAGGGGGAAAAATTGAGATTTTTAATTTAATTCCTGGGGAAAAAATGAGGTTTTTTATTTAATTCCGGGGGAAAAAAATTGAGATTTTTAATTTAATTCCTGGGGGAAAAAATGAATTTTTTAATATAATTCCAGGGGAAAAAAAAAGAGATTTTTAATTGAATCCAGGGGGGGAAAAAAATTGAGATTTTTAATTTATTTCCTGGGGAAAAAATGAGGTTTTTTATTTAATTCCGGAGGGGAAAAAAGAGATTTTAACAGATTTTTGATTTCATCCGGGAGGGGAAAAAATGAGGTTTCTCATTTAATTCCGGAGGGGAAAAAAAAGAGATTTTAACAGATTTTTAATTGAATCCGGGGGGGGGAAAATTGAGATTTTTAATTTAATTTCTGGGGAAAAAATGTGGTTTTTTATTTAATTCCGGGGGAAAAAAATGAATTTTTTCATTTAATTCCGGAGGGGAAAATGAGATTTTTCATGTAATTATGGGGGAAAAAAGGAGATTTTTAATTTCATCCTGGGGGGTGAAAAAATGAGGTTTTTTATTTAATTCCGGAGGGGAAAAAAGGAGATTTTAACAGATTTTTAATTGAATCCAGGGGAGGGGGGAAATGAGGTTTTTTAATTTAATTCAGGGGAAAAAAAAGAATTTTTTCATTGAATTCTGGAGGGGAAAAATGAGATTTTTCATGTAATTATGGGGAAAAAAGGAGATTTTTAATTTCATCCTGGGGAGGAAAAAAATGAATTTTTTCATTTAATTCCAGGGGAAAAAATGAGATTTTAATTTAATTCCGGGGGGGAAAAAAATGAATTTTTTCATTTAATTCCGGAGGGGAAAAAAGGAGATTTTAACAGATTTTTAATTTCATCCGGGGGGGTGAAAAATGAGGTTTTTTAATTTAATTCCTGGGGAAAAAATGAGGTTTTTTATTTAATTCAGGGGAGAAAAAAATGAATTTTTTCATTTAATTCCGGAGGGGAAAAAAGGAGATTTGAAGCGATTTTCGCGGGGAGATGAAAGGAAAAACCCAAATTCAGATCAAGATAAGATAAACTTTCCTTTTCCTTCCCTAAACACCCAAAAAAAAAATGAAATAAAAAATTCCCAAACCATCTCCACCTCTTTCCCTGCGGCGATTTTCTCGTTCCTGGAAAGTTGATTTATAAAAAGGAATTAATTCCTCGATTTCTCTTCCTCTCGTTGGAATTTGGGATTTTGTCGCGATTTTTGTGGGGTTGGGAGGAGGAGGAGGGAGAAGGAAAATAATTAAAAACAAAAATAAAAATAAAAATAAAAATAAAATTAAAAATTAACATGAAGATTAAAATTAGAATTAAAATTAGAATTAAAATAAAATAATAAAAAATAAAAATAAAATAAAAAAATAAAAAATAAAAATAAAATTAAAATTAGAATAAAATAAAAATAAAATAAAAATAAAAATAAAATAAAAATGAAAATGAAAATGAAAATGAAAATAAAAATAAAATAATAAAATAAAAATTAAAATAAAATAAAATTAAAATTAAAATTAAAATTAAGATGAACATTAAAAATTAAAATTAACATTAAAAATAAAATTAACATTAAAATTAACATTAAAAAAAGGTGGAAATGAAGGAAAATAAAGGGGGGAAAGGAGGGGATGATAATTAAAATTAAAATTAAATAGAAGGTGGAAATAAAGCGAAATAAAGGGGAAAATAAAGGGGGGAAGAGGGGAGGATAATTCAAATTAAAATTAAAAATAAAATTTAAATAAAAGGTGGAAATGAAGGGAAATAAAGGGGGAAATGAGGGTGATAATTATAATTAAAATTATAAATAATTAAAATAAAAAGAGGAGGAAATAAAGCGAAATAAAGGAAAATCAAGGGGGAAAGGAGGGCGATAATTCAAATTAAAATGAAAAATAAAATTTAAATAAAAGGTGGAAATAAAGCGAAATAAAGCGGGGAAATGAGGGTGAAAATTATAATTAAAATTACAAATAAAATTTAAATAAAGAGTGGAAATAAAGGGAAATAAAGGAAAATAAAGGGGGGAAAGGAGGGAAATGAGGGCGATAATTAAAATTAAAATTAAAATTAAAATTAAAATTAAAATTAAATAAAAAGGGAGGAAATGAAGGGAAATAAAGGGGGAAAGGAGGAGGATAATTATAAATAAATGAAATAAAAGGGGTGGAAATAAAGCGAAATAAAGGAAAATAAAGCGGGAAAAGGGAAAGGGAAATTATAATTAAAATGAAATAAAGGGGAGGAAATAAAGAGAAAAAGGGAAAATGAGGATGATAATTCCAATTAAAATTTGAAGAAAGGGGGAGGAAGGAAAGGAAAGTAGAGCAGAAAAAAGGGGGAAAATCGGGGGGAAATCGGGGAAAAATCAGAAAAAAAACCGGAAAAAAACCCCAGAAATAAACCATGAAAAAACCGGGAAAAAAGCCAGAAAAAAACCCAGAAAAAACCATGAAAAAAACCGGAAAAAAACCCAGAAAAAAATCAGTGAAAACCCAGAAAAAACCAGCAAAAAATCAGAAAAATACCGGGAAAAAAGGGGAAAAACCCAGAAAAAAACCACAAAAAAATCGGGAAAAAAAGGGAAAAAAAGGGAAAAAAAGGGAAAAAAACCCAAACTAACCTCCTCACCACCTCCACCTCCCTAAATCCCCCAAACCCTCCTTAACCCCCTCTCACTACATCCCCCAAAACCCCATAAAAACCCCCAAAAAAACCCCCAAAAAACCCAAAAAACCCCCAAAAAGACCCCAAAAAAACCTCAAAATGCCCCCAAACAACCCCAAGAAAATAACAACCCCACAAAACCCCCCAAAAAACCCAAAAACCCCAAAAAACCCAAAAAACCCAAAAAAACCCCAAAATCACCCCAAAAAACCCCCAAAAAAACCCCAAAAAACCTCAAAAAAACCCCAAAAAACCCCAAAAAACCCCAAAACCCCCCAAAAACCCTAAAAACCAACCCAAAACCCAAAAAAAAAACCCCAAAAACCTAAAAAATAACCCCAAAAAACCCCAAAATAACCCCAAAAAAACCCAAAAAACCCCAAAAAAACACCCAAAAAAACCCCCAAAAAACAAAAAAACCCAAAATACCCCAAAACCCCAAAAACCCAACCCAAATCCCCCAAAAAACCCCAAAAAAACCCAAAAAAACCCCAAAATCACCCCAAAAAAACCCCCAAAAAACCCAAAAACAACCCCAAAAAAACCCAAAAACCCCAAAAAAACCCCAAAAACCCCAAAAAACCCATAAAAAACCCCAAACCAAAAACTCCATAAAAACTGCAAAACCCCTTAAAAAAACTAAACCCAAAACCCCATTAAAACCCCAAAAAACCCCAAAATACCCCAAAACCACAAAAAACCCCAAAAAACCCCAAATCCAATAAAACCCCCAAAAACCCATAAACTACCAAAAACCCTAAAAACCCCACAAAAACCCCATAAAAATCCCCAAACAACCTCATAAAAAACCCCAAAACCCCAAAAACCTAAATACCCCCAAACAACCGCATAAAAATCCCCCAAACAATCCCCAAACAACCCCCAAAAAACCTCAAAATGCCCCAAAAAACCCCAAATAAAACTCAAAAAAACCCTCAAATGCCCCCAAAAACCCCAAAAAACCCCAAAATCCCCAAATCCCCCCAAACCCTCCCATCCCTTACCGGCTTCCAGCTCGTGCTTCTCCTCTTTGTTGTGTTTCGCTCCGGCCGCTCCTCCTTCCCCCTCGCCGCTGCCCGCGGCCACCCCGCGCTCCCTCAACTCGCCAAAAACCAGCTCCGCGTAACCTCCGCGGCCCTCCGCGCCCTCCGCCCCTCTCCGCGGGTGAAGATGATGATGATGATGGTGGTGCCGACCGCCGAACGCGTCCGTTTTGACGCCGAACGCGTCCGTTTTGACGCCGAACGCCCCGAACGGCGGGAAGGAAACCGGACACTCCAACCAGCTCCGCACGTAGCGCTGCTGCTGCTCCGCGCTCTGCGGCGCAAAACCCGCGCCGGGAGGAGGAGGAGGAGGAGGGTGGTGAGGATGATGAGGATGATGATGGTGATACCCGACGGCGGCTTGGGGACTCCACGAGGAGGCGAAGGAAGGTTTCGGGGCGAAGCTACACGCCGGGAAATCGCCGCAGTCCGGCAGCAGAGGCGCGGAGGGTTGCGCGGCGAAGCGCGGGGCGAGCAGCGAGTCCACCTCGGCCTCCGGGGCGAGTAGAGAATCCACGTAGTAGTTGCCGAGGGTGGCCGGAGCAGCCATGGCCGCGCGGCGCCCGCATGGACGGCAGGAAAAGCGAGGGTTTGGACTGCTTTTTTTGGCTCCGCTGCTGCTGGTTTTTACTCCTTTTTTTCCCTTTTCTGCTGGTTTTTCTGTTCTCGTTTTTTCGCCTCTTCTCCGGGTTTTTACTCCTTTTTTTTCCCTCTTCTGCTGGTTTTTCTGTTCTCGTTTTTTCGCCTCGTCTTCTGGTTTTTTTTCCTCCTGTTTTCGCCTCTTCTCCTGTTTTTTCCTCCTTTTTTTTCGCCTCTTCTCCTGTTTTTTCTCCTCCTTTTTTTCCTCCGCTTCTCCTGTTTTTTCCTCCTTTTTTTTCCCTCTTCTCCTTTTTTTTTCCTCCTTTTTCTCCTTTTCTCCTTTTTTTCCTCCTTTTTTTCTCTTCTCCTTTTTTCTCCTCTTCTCCTTTTTTTCTTCCTCTTTTTTCTCCTCTTCTCCTGTTTTTCCTCCTTTTTTTCCCCTCTTCTCCTGTTTTCTCTTCCTTTTTTTTCCCTCTCCTTCTCCTTTTTTCCCTCCTTTTTTCTCCTCCTCTCCTTTTTTTTTCCTCCTTTTTCCTCCTCTTCTCCTTTTTTTTCTCCTCCTTTTATTTCTCTTCTCCTTTTTTTTTTCCTCCTTTTTTCTCTCCTCCTTTTTTTTCCCTCCTCTCCTTTTTTTCCTCCTTTTTTCTCCTCTTCTCCTCCTTTTTTCTCCTCCTCTCCTTTTTTTTCTCCTCCTTTTCTCTCTTCTCCTTTTTTTTCTCCTCCTTTTTTCTCCTCTTCTCCTCCTTTTTTCTCCTCTTCTCCTCCTTTTTTCTCCTCTCCTTTTCCGCCGCGCCGAGCGCCGATGGGGAAGTTTTTATCCGCCCGCCGCTGCCGAGGAACAATCAGCGCAGGTAATTATTTTTTTTTTTTTTCGCCTCTTCTCTCTTCTCTCTCTCTCTCTCTCCTCGTTGCGATTTTTTTTTTTTTTCCCGAGCTCGTTATGCTTTTTTTTTTTTAATTTTTTGGGTTTTTTTTTCCGGAGGAGGAGGGAGGAGGAGGAGGAGGAGGAGGAGGAGGAGGAGGAGGAGGAGGCGATTTTTCTTTTTCTTCTTTTTTTTTTTCTCCTCCTCCTCCTCCAGGCTCGGTTGGGTTGCGATTGGAGCTTTTTGGCTTCACGTGGTTTGGGTTTAGCCCCAAAAAAAAAAAAAAAAAAAATCTCGGCCGGATCGATCCGCTGGGTTGGTTGGTTGGTTTTTTTGGCATTCTTTGCGCTTTTTTTGGGCATTTTTTCCTTTTTTTTTTGAGTTCTTTTCCCTTTTTTTTGCGTTCTTTTTATTTTTTTTTGTAGCATTTTTTCCTTTTTTTTTTGGCTTTTTTTTCTTCTTTTTTTTAACATTCTTTTCTTTTTTTTTCCAGCATTCTTTCTCTTTTTTTTTGCTTTTTTCTTTTTTTTTTTTTTTGCGTTCTTTTTATTTATTTATTTTTTTGCATCCTTTTTATTTCTTTTTTTTTTGGCGCTTCCTCTTTCATTTATTTGCTTCTTTTTCCTTCTTTCCCTTCCTTTCGTATTTGTTTCTCTCTCTGTTTTACTTTTTTCTCTCTCTATTTTAGTTTTTTCTCTCTCCTTTTTTTACTCTCTTTTTTCCCTTCTTTTCTTTCCTTTTTTCCCCTTTTTTCCCTTTTTTCCCCCTTTTTTTCCCCTTTTTCCCCTTTTTTTCCCCTTTTTTCCCCTTTTTTCCCCTTATTCTCCCTTTTTCCTTCTTTTCCCCCTTTATTCCCTTTTTTCTCCTTTTTTCCCTTTTTTCCCTTATTTCCATTTTTTCCCCTTTTTCCCTTTTTTTCCCCTTTTTCCCTTTTTTTCCCCTTTTTCCCCTTTATTTTCCATTTTTTCCCCTTTTTCCCTTATTTCCATTTTCCCCTTTTTCCTTTATTTCTCCTTTTTTCCCTTTTTTTCCCTTTATTTCCCCTTTTTCCCCTTATTTTCCCTTTTTCCTTTTTCCCCTTTTTCCCCCCTTTTCCCTTTATTCCCCTTTTTTCCCATTTTTCATCATTTCCCAATTTTTTCCCCATTTTTTCTCTCCCTCCCTCCTTCCCCCTCCTCCTCCTCCCATTTCCATTATTTAATTTATTTAATTTTTTTTTAACTCCTCACTCCTCCCGCTTTCCCCCTCTTCAAAAAAATTAAAAAAATAAATAAAAAATTTAAAAAAAAAAACCTCTCGGAGGGCGGAGATGAGGATGAGGAGGAGGAGGAGGAGGAAGGATGATGATGATGATGATGATGATGATGATGAAGAATTCTCACCCCGCAGGCGGAGAATCCGCGAGGTAAAACCACCAAATATTCCCTTTTTTTTTTTCTTTTTTTTTTAAATTTAATTCTCTATTTTTCCACCCAAAAATTCTCTCCTTCCTCTCCTCCAAAATTCGGGTTTTTCACCCCAAATCCACCCGCGGCTGGAGGGGAGAAAATGCCGGAGAGGGAAATGGGGAAAAAAGGGAAAAAAGGGGAAAAAAGGTGAAAAAAGGGAAAAAAGAGATTTTTGGGGATGAAAATCGCAGAGCGGGAAAAGGAAATAAAGGGAAAAAAGGGAAAAAAAGGGAAAAAAAGGGGAAAAAAAAGGGGGAAAAAAAAGGGAAAAAAAGAGATTTTTGGGGATGAAAATGCCAGAGCAGAAAATGGGGAAAAAAAGGGAAAAAAAGGGGAAAAAAGAGATTTTTGGGGATGAAAATCCCAGAGCGGAAAATGGGGAAAAAAAGGGGAAAAAAGGAGAAAAAAGAGATTTTTCGTGATGAAAATCGCAGAGCGAAAAAAAGGGAAAAAAGGGAAAAAAAGAGATTTTTGGGGATGAAAATCCCACAGCGGAAAAAGGGAAAAAAAGTGGAAAAAGACATTTTTTTAGTGATGAAAATTCCAGAGGCGAAAATGGGGAAAAAAGGGGAAAAAACCCGATTTTTGGTGATGAAAATTGCACAGCGGAAAAAAGGGGAAAAAAGGGGAAAAAAGAGATTTTTAGTGATGAAAATCGCAGAGCGGAAAAAAGGGGGAAAAAGGGGGAAAAAGGGGAAAAAAGGGGAAAAAAAGGGGAAAAAAACCGATTTTTTTGTGATGTTTGCAGCTCGGATCGGAGCGTCGAGTTCCTCCGGCAGCGAAAAAAGACATTTTTGCGCCCAAAAAAAGACATTTTTCGCCCAAAAAATGATATTTTTCGCCGAAAAAATGACATTTTTCGCAAAAAAAAAGACATTTTTAGCAAGAAAAAAAGACATTTTCCGCCGAAAAAATGACATTTTTCGCCCAAAAAATGACATTTTTCGCAAAAAAAAGGACATTTTTAGCCAAAAAAAAGACATTTTTCGCCCAAAAAAAGGACATTTTTCGCCCAAAAAATGACATTTTTCGCCCAAAATAAGACATTTTTCGCAAAAAAATGACATTTTCGACCTAAAAAATGACATTTTTCCCCCAAAAAACGAATTTTCTCCCAACTTCGGACAGCCGGAAAAACGCGAATTGGAAAAATAAAATTGAATAATCATCGTCGGGATGGAAAACGACGAAAATCCCTGAAAACGGAGCGAAAAAAATGGGAAATAAATTGGGAATAAATTGGGAATAAATGGGAGTTCAGGAGGAGCTACCGGATGGATTTGATTTTCCTTTTTTATGTCTTTCAATAAAATTTTTTTTACGAGGATCGTTTGGTTTGTTCGTAAAAGTGTCGTTCGTTGGTTTTATGGTTTGTTTTATTTTATTTTATAGTTTATTTTATTTTGTTTTATTTTATTTTATTTCTTTTGGGTTTTTTCGGGGAGAATCTGATTTTTTGGGGGTTTTTTTTGGGTGAAAAATGGGAAGTTTTGGGGTTTTTTTGGACGAAAATTCGATTTTTTGGGGGTTTTTTTTAATGACGTTCGAAAGGTTTTGGGTTTCTTTTAGCGAAAGTCGATTTTTGGGGTTTTTTGGATGAAAATTCGAATGGTTTTTGGGGTTTTTTTGATGAAAATTCGAATGTTTTGGGTTTTTTTGATGAAAACTCGAAAGGTTTTGGGGTTTTTTTAGATGAAAATTCGATTTTTTGGGGGTTTTTTTAATGAAAACTTGAAAGTTTTGGGGTTTTTGTGATGAAAACTCGAAAGTTTTTCGGGTTTTTTTTAATGAAATTCAGATTTTTTGGGGGTTTTGAATGAAAATTCGAATGTTTTTGGGGTTTTTTGATGAAAAATCGAATATTTTGGGGTTTTTTTCAATGAAAACTCGGAAGGTTTGGGTTTTTTTAAATGAAAAATCGATATTTTGGGGTTTTTTTAATGGAAACTCGAAAGATTTGGGGGTTTTTAAATGAAGATTCGAATGTTTTTGGGGTTTTTTTGGATGAAAAATCGAAAGTTTTGGGGTTTTTTTAATGAAAAATGGGAAGTTTTGGGGTTTTTTTAATGAAAAATCGAAAGTTTTGGGGTTTTTTTAATGAAAAATGGGAAGTTTTGGTTTTTTTTAATGAAAACTCGAAAGGTTTTGGGTTTTTTTTAACGAAATTCGAATGTTTTTCGGTTTTTTAAATGAGAATTCGAAGGTTTTTGGGGTTTTTTTAAATGAAATTCGAATATTTTTGGGGTTTTTGTGATGAAACTCGAAAGGTTTTGGGTTTTTTTAGTGAAACTCGTTTTTTTTGGGGTTTTTTTAATGGAACTGGAATGTTTTTGGGGCTTTTCGATCAAAACTCGAATATTTTTGGGGTTTTTTTTTAACGAAACTCTAAAATTTTGGGTTTTTTCGATGAAAACTCGAATATTTTTGGGTTTTTTTGATGAAAATTCGAAAGTTTTTTGGGTTTTTTTGATGAAAACTCTAAATTTTTGAGTTTTCCGAGCGGGAAAAATCGGGAGAGTTGGAAAAAAATGGGATTTTGGGAGAAAAACTTTGATTTTGGGGAGGAAAGAGAAGGAAGGGAAGGTGAGGAAACTCCAGGGAGGATTTGGAAGCAAAAAATTGAATTAAATTTATTTTTAAAAACCAAAAAAAAACCTCTCAGGGTTTGGATTTTTGGGTTTTTTGGGAAGATGGAACAACCTCGGGAAAGGAAAAAATATAAAAAATGGATTTTTGGAGTTTTTTGGGATTTTCTCAAGCGGAGAGGAAAATTTAAAAAATATTAAAAAAAGGATTTTTCGGATTTTTTTGGGATTTCCTCAAGCTGGGAGAGAAATGGGGAAATTGGGGAGGAAAAGGGGAAATTTGGGATTTTCGGGAAATCCTAAAAATCTCCTCCGAGAGGCTTGGAGTGAATCCTCAACACCCAAAATCCCAATTTTTACCCATTTTTCGCCCAATTTTCACCCATTTTTCACTCATTTTTCACCCAAATTTCACCCAATTTTCACCCTTTTTTAACCCAATTTTCACTCATATTTTACCCAATTTTCACCCTTTTTAAAATGCAATTTTCACCCTTTTTTAACCCAATTTTCACCCTTTTTTCACCCATTTTTCATCCATTTTTCACCCAATTTTCACTCATTTTTTACCCAATTTTCACCCTTTTTTAAAATGCAATTTTCACCCTTTTTTCATCCAATTTTCACCCATTTTTGACCCATTTTTCACCATTTTTTAACCCAATTTTCACCCTTTTTTTACCCAATTTTCACCCTTTTTTCACCCATTTTTCATCCATTTTTAAATGCAATTTTCACCCATTTTTAACCCAATTTTCACCCTTTTTTAAATGCAATTTTCACCCTTTTTTTACCCAATTTTCACCCTTTTTTAACCCAATTTTCACCCTTTTTTCACCCATTTTTCATCCATTTTTCACCCATTTTTTTACCCAATTTTCACCCTTTTTTGACCCAATTTTCACCCTTTTTTAACCCAATTTTCACTCATTTTTTAACCCAATTTTCACCCTTTTTTAAAATGCAATTTTCACCCTTTTTTCATCCAATTTTCATCCATTTTTTACCCAATTTTCACCCTTTTTTCACCCATTTTTCATCCATTTTTCACCCTTTTTTAACCCAATTTTCACCATTTTTTTAATGCAATTTTCACCGTTTTTTCATCCAATTTTCACCCATTTTTTACCCAATTTTTCACCCTTTTTCACCCATTTTTCACCATTTTTCACCTTTCGAAGCTGCGAGAGGAAAATCCAGAGAAAAATCGAGGCAGAAATTGAGGAAAAAAACCCCAAAAAACCGAAAAAATCCCCAAAAATCCTCTCCGGAATCCCACGAGGTGAATCAACACAAAATCCCCAAAAAATCCACTTAGGGCTGGAAATCGCAGGATGGAAAAAAAATGAGATTTTTCAGCTAAAAAACTGGAATTTTTCAGGGTTTTTTCCCCCAAAAAATCCGATTTTTCCTCAAAAAAATCCGATTTTTTCCCCAAAAATTCCCATTTTTTCCCCAAAAATTCCCATTTTTTCCCAAAAAAATCCCATTTTTTCCCAAAAATTCCGATTTTTCCCCCAAACTCTCCAGCTGGGGGAGGAGAGGATTTTTTTCTCGCTTTGCTTTGGGATTTTTGAGCCTCAAAAGGGAATTTTTGGGAGGAATTTGGGATTTTTTTCCTTCGGTTTTCCCGGTTTTTCTGCCATTGGGAGTCATTTGGATTTAAAAAAATAAAAATAAAAATAAAAATAAAAATAATAATAAAAATAATAAAAATAATAAAAATAATAACAATAAAATGAAAATGAAAATGAAAATAAAAATAAAAATAAAGATAAAAATAAAGATAAAAATAAATATAAATATAAAGATAAAAATAAAATAATTACATAAAATAAATATAAAATATTCTCATTTTTCTGCTCTTTATCCCAATTTTCCGAGCGCTAAAAATATCTTTTTTTATGTTTTTTTTCGGGAATATTTTGAGGAAAATTCTCGGGAAATTGGGAGGAAAAGAAGGAAAAATGAGGAGGAGAGAGTTGAGCGAGTGAGGAGCTGCGGGGAGAGAAAAATGGGAATTTGGGGTGAAAAATGGGAATTTTTCATGGAAAAATGGGAATTTGGGGAGGAAAAATGGGAATTTCGGGTGGAAAATGGGAATTTGGGGTGAAAAAATGGGAATTTGGGGAGGAAAAATGGGAATTTGGGAAGGAAAAATGGGAATTTTTCATGGAAAAATGGGAATTTTTCATGGAAAATGCGAATTTCTTCTAAAAAATGGAAAATTCGGGAGGAAAAATGGGAATTTGGGGTGGAAAAAAGGGAATTCCGGGAGGAAAAATGGGAATTTTTCCCGGAAAAATGGGAATTTGGGGCTGAAAAATGGGAATTTCGCCTGGAAAATGCGATTTTTTCCCTGGAAAATGGGAATTCCGGGCGGAAAAGTGGGAATTCTGCCCGAAAAAAAAGCGAATTTCGGGCTGAAAAATGGGAATTTTTCCCTGGAAAATGGGAATTCTACAGGGAAAAAAATGGGAATTTCATCTGGAAAATGGGAATTTTGGGAGGAAAAATGGGAATTTGGAGTGGAAAAAAGGGAATTCTACCCGAAAAAAAGCGAATTTCGGGCTGCAAAATGGGAATTTTTCCCTGGAAAATGGGAATTCTACCGGGAAAATTAGATTTTTTTTCCCGGGAAAGTGGGAATTCCGGGCGGAAAAATGGGAATTCTACAGGGAAAAAATGCGAATTTCGGGCTGAAAAATGGGAATTTTTCCCTGGAAAATGATAATTCCGAGCTGAAAAAAAGGGAATTCTACCGGGAAAAATGGGAATTCTGTCCTGGAAAATTAGGTTTTTCCCGGGAAAAAATAGGAATTGCGGGCGGGAAAACGAGAATTCCGGGGGGAAATGGGAATTCTACCCGAAAAACTGCGAATTTCGGGCTGAAAAATGCGAATTTTTCCCGGGAAAATGGGAATTCCTAGCTGGAAAAAGGGAATTTTTCCCGAAAAAATGCGAATTTTTCCCTGGAAAATGGGAATTTTTCCCTGAAAAATGGGAATTTTATCCGGAAAATGCGAATTTTTCCCGGAAAAATGGGAGTTTTTTCCTGGAAAATACGAATTCCGAGCTGAAAAATGCGAATTTTTCCCGCAAAAATGGGAATTTTTCCCGGGAAAAATGGGAATTCCGCCCGGGAAATGCTATTTTTTCCCGAAAAATGCGATTTTTTTCCCCTAAAAAATGGGAATTTTGTCCGGAAAAATGGGAATTATACCCCAAAAAATGCCAATTCCGGACGGAAAAATGGGAATTTTGTCCGAAAAAATGAGAAGTTTTCCCTAAAAAATGCGACTTTTTCCCGAAAAAAAGGGAATTCCGCCCGGGAAATGCTATTTTTTCCCGAAAAACGCGATTTTTTTCCCGCAAAAATGGGAATTTTCCCCCGAAAAATGGGAATTTTGTCCGGGAAATGCTATTTTTTCCCGAGAAATGCGATTTTTTTTCCCGCAAAAATAGGAATTTTGTCCGGAAAATGGGAATTATACCCGAAAAAATGCCAATTCCGGACTGAAAAATGGGAATTCTACCCGAAAAAATGCGAATTTTTCCCTCAAAAATGGGAATTTTTCCCCGGAAAAAAGGGAATTCCGCCCGGGAAATGCTATTTTTTCCCGAAAAATGCGATTTTTTTCCCGAAAAAATGGGAATTCTGCGAGGAAAAATAGGAATTCTACCTGAAAAAAAGCCAATTCCGGGCGGAAAAATGGGAATTTTGTCCGAAAAAATGAGAAGTTTTCCCTAAAAAATGCGACTTTTTCCCGAAAAAAAGGGAATTCCGCCCGGGAAATGCTATTTTTCCCCGAAAAACGCGATTTTTTTCCCTCAAAAATGGGAATTTTTCCCCCGAAAAACGCGACTTTGGGTCTCGATCGGCGCTGGGATTTCCCGCGGCTGCCGGAGGAACACAAAGGAGGAAATTCTTTGGATTTCTTTCCTCGCGAAGCTCTCGGGGAGAATCGGAAATTCCCAAAAATCCTCCCTGGAGCCGCGCGAGGGGCGAAGGTGGGAAATCCGGATGGAGGGTTGGGATGGGAGAGAGGATTGGGGGAAAAAAATGGGATTTTGGGGGGAAAAATGGGATTTTTAGGGGAAAAAATGGGATTTTTGAGGAGGAAAAGTGGGATTTTGGGGAGAAAAATGGGATTTTGGGGAGAAAAATGGGATTTTGGGGGAGAAAAATGGGATTTTGGGGAGAAAAATGGGATTTTTGAGGGGAAAAATGGGATTTTTGAGGAGGAAAAATGGGATTTTCAGGCGAAAAAATGGGATTTTGAAGGAAAAAATGGGATTTTGAGGGGAAAAAATGGGATTTTGAAGGGAAAAAATGGGATTTTGAGGCGAAAAATGGGATTTTGAGGAGGAAAAGTGGGATTTTGAGGATAAAAATAGGATTTTCAGGCGAAAAAATGGGATTTTGAGGCGAAAAAGTGGGATTTTGAAGGGAAAAATGAGGATTTTGAAGGGAAAAATGAGGATTTTTAGGATAAAAATGGGGATTTTCAGGCGAAAAACTGGGATTTGGAGGCGAAAAAGTGAGATTTTTAAAGAAAAACTGGGATTTTGAAGAGAAAAACTGGGATTTGGAAGATAAAAATGAGGATTTTGAGGTGAAAAACTGGGATTTGGAGGAGAAAGAAATCCGGTTTTGGGGCTAAAGCTGCGAGTTTGAGGATAAAAATTCGGTTTGGGGGATAAAAATTCGGATTTTGAGGATAAAAATCAGAACTTTGAGGATAAAAATGAGAATTTTGAGGCTAAAAATTCGGTTTTTGAGGGTAAAAATGAGACTTTTGAGGGTAAAGATCTGGGATTTAATCAGAATTTTCCCCCAAATTCCTAAACTTCATCAAAAAAAAACCCAAAAATCTTCAATTCTTCCCATCGCCCGGAAATTCCGGGAGGGAAAAATTCCTCCAAAAGCAGCGAAATGGGAAAAAATTCCCATTTTTTGGGGGAAAATTCCCATTTTTCAGGGAAAATTCCCATTTTTTCCGGGAATTCTGGCAGCTCGCGGCTCTGCTTGGGAGATTTTTGGGGAGATTTTCCTGGAAATTGGGGAGAAATAAATCGGAAAATTCCCAATCCTGGAGAAAAATTCCCTCAAACTTCCCTGTTTGGAATTTTAGAAAAAAACCCAAATTTTTAGAGAAAAACCCAAATTTTTAGAGAAAAAACCCAAATTTTTAGAGAAAAACCCAAATTTTTTAGAGAAAAACCCCAAATTTTTTAGAGGAAAAACCCAATTTTAGAGAAAAACCCAAATTTTAGAGAAAAACCCAATTTTTAGAGAAAAACTCAAATTTTAGAAAAAAAACATCAAATTTTTTAGAGAAAAAACCCAAATTTTTTAGACAAAAACCCCAATTTTTTTAGAGAAAAAACCCAAATTTTTTAGAGAAAAAAACCTTTTGGGATTTAGTTTCTTCCTGGCGGAGCTAAGAAATAAAACTACCAAATAATTCCAATAAATAATAATAATAATAACAATTTCCTGGAGGATTTTTGGAGCTAAAATCCGAATTTTTTTGGGATTTAAAAATCCCAAAATTTCTCCTCCCGAGCGGCGATTTTCCCTCTTCTCCCTAATTCCCAACATTTTTCCTTCTCTCCGAGAAATTGGGGCGAAAAATTCACTTTAATTCGACAGAAATCAATTAAAAAATAAAATTAAAAAGGGAAATAAATAAATGAAATTCTCCCAGCCAGGCTGACGCTGCTTTTTGGGGAATTTTCCAGCTTTTTTAGGATTTTTTGGGATTTTTTTCTGCGGGAATTTCAGCCGGGAAGAGGTTTGGGGAAAAACTTTCGGATTTTTTCCCTTTTTTCCCAATTTTTTATCCTTTTTTTCCCAATTTTTATCCCTTTTTTTCCCAATTTTTAATCCCTTTTTTCCCATTTTTTCCCATCTTTTTTTCCTTTTTTCCCATTTTCCCTATTTTTATCCTTTTTTTCCCGATTTTGATCCCTTTTTCCCCATTTTTTGGGTTTTTTTTCCCATTTTTTATCCCTTTTTTCCCATTTTTCCCCAATTTTTTACCCCTTTTTTCCCTTTTTCTCCCATTTTCATCCCTTTTTTCCTGATATTTTATCCCTTTTTTCCCATTTTTTGATCCCTTTTTTCCCATTTTCCCCTTTTTCCCATTTTTTCCCATTTTTCCCATTTTTTATCCCATTTTTTCCCCTTTTTCCCCAGGCGGAGGAAGGAAAACCACAAAAAGGCTCCAAAAAACCCCAAAAATTCCCCAAATTCGAGGTTTGGCGGCAAAACTTTGGGGTTTTTTCCCCATTTTTCCCTTTTTTTCCCATTTTATTTCCATTTTTACCCTTTTTTCCCCCTTTTCCCCCATTTTTTATCCCTTTTTTTCCCATTTTTAATCACTTCTTTTCCCTTTTTTCCCATTTTCCCCCATTTTTTATCCCTTTTTCCCCATTTTTCCCCCATTTTCCCCATTTTTTTATCCCTTTTTTCCCATTTTTCCCCCATTTTCCCCATTTTTTTATCCCTTTTTTCCCCATTTTTAATCCTTTTTTTCCCCTTTTTTTCCCCTTTTTTCCCCTTTTTTCCCATTTTTTCCCATTTTTCCCCATTTCCCCCCCAAGCAGAGGAGGACAAACCCCACAAAATCTCCAAAAAACCCCAAAAATTCCCCAAATTAGAGGTTTGGGGACAAAATTTGGGGTTTTTTCCCCCATTTTTCCCCATTTTTTCCCCATTTTTTCCCATTTTTTCCCCTTTTTTCCCCAAGATTTTTCCCCTTTTCCCATTTTTTATCCCTTTTTCCTCGATTTTTTCCCTTTTTCCCATTTTTTCCCCATTTTTTACCCCTTTTTTCCCATTTTTTCCCATTTTTCCCCCGATTTTTCCTTTTTTCCCATTTTTTCCCCTTTTTTCCCCCAAGATTTTTCCCCTTTTCCCCATTTTTTAATCCCTTTTTCCTCGATTTTTTCCCTTTTTCCCCATTTTTTCCCATTTTTTATCCCTTTTTCCCCCATTTTTTCCCATTTTTTCCCTTTTTCCCCATTTTTTACTCCTTTTTTCCCATTTTTCCCCATTTTTTCCCCTTTTCTCCTCAAGATTTTTCCCATTTTTCCCCATTTTTTTATCCCTTTTTCCTCGATTTTTTCCTTTTTTCCCATTTTTCCCCAATTTTTCCCCTTTTTTCCCCCCTAGACGACAAAAAAACCCCAAAATCCCCAAAATTCCCAACCCCGACCCTTCAATCCGCACCGTCAAGTTCGAATTTTGCCGAATTTGGGATTTTCCGGTGGCGAATCAGCAATTTCCGACCTTCAGCCCCAAAAAAAATTCCTTTTTTTTTTTTTTCTCCTTTCTTTGTCCTTCCCCTTCCTCTCCTCGCCAAGTTCTCCTCCAAACCTTTTGTTCCTCACTCCTCCTCCTCTTTCGTCCCCAAAAAACCCGAAAAATGGGGAAAAATGGGGAAAAAATGGGGAAAAAATGGGGAAAAAATGGGGAAAAATGGGAAAAAAAAGGAAAAAAAAGGCTCTGGAAGAGAAGATTTTCCCGAATTTCCAGGATTTTGGGGAGAAAAAAGGATGGAAAATGTGAATTTCGAACCATCGAGGATCTCGCAGCTTTTTGCTTTTGGAATTATTTGGGGAAAAATGGGAAAAAATGGGGAAAAATGGGGAAAAATGGGAAAAAAAAGGGAAAAAAATGGGAAAAATGAGAAAAAAAAGGGAAAAAATGGGAAAAAATGGGATAAAAAGGCTCCGGAATCGAAGATATTCCCAATTTCCAGTGGATTTTCAGGATTTTGGGGAGAAAAAAGGATGGAAAATGTGAATTTCGAACCATCGAGGATCTCGCAGCTTTTTGCTTTTGGAATTATTTGGGGGAAAAATGGAAAAAAAGGGAAAAAAATGGGGAAAAATGGGAAAAAAAAGGGAAAAAAAGGGAAAAAATGGGAAAAAAAGGCTCCGGAATCGAAGATATTCCCAATTTCCAGCGGATTTCCAGGATTTTGGGGAGAAAAAAAAGGAAAATATTAATTTCGAACCATCGAGGATCTCGCAGCTTTTTGGTTTTGGAATTATTTGGGGAAAAAATTGGGAAAAAAAGGGGAAAAATGGGGAAAAAATGAGAAAAAAAAAGGGAAAAAAGGCTCTGGAAGAGAAGATATTCCCAAATTTCCAAGATTTTGGAGACAAAAAAAGGAAAAAATATTAATTTCGAACCATCGAGGATCTCGCAGCTTTTTGCTTTTTCACTCCACGCTGGAATTATTGGGGAAAAAATGGGAAAAAATGGGAAAAAATGGGAAAAAATGGGAAAAAAAAGGAAAAAATCGCATTTATTTCGAGTTTCTCCCAAGGAAAAACAAAACCTGGAATTCCTCGTTGGATCTCCACGTTGAAGGTAAATAAAAATCTTAATTTTTTGGGGGTTTTATTTTGGGGAAATGAATTCCTCCTTCCCTCCTCGCGTTTTCTCACAGAATTTAGGATTTTTTTTATTATTATTTCTCCTCGGAATGATTTTTTTTTTAAAGTTCTTTTCGCTCTTTCTTTTAAAAAATAAATTAAAAATTTCAAAATTCCTCGGGAATCCCAAAATCCGCATTTTCCGCCCAGTTTTGGGGGTTTGGATTTCCCAAAATCCTCATTTTTCTCCCGATTTTTGGGAATTTCGATGATCCCAAACCCTCAGGAATCCCAAAATCCACTTTTTTCCCCCCAAATTTTAGGGATTTAGGGTGGAAAAATCCTCTTTTCTCCCCAAATCTTCGGATCTGCATTTCCCCAAACCCTCCAGGAGTCCCAAAAATCCGGATTTTCTCCCAAATTTTAGGGATTTAGGGTGGAAAAATCCTCATTTTTCCCCCAATTTTACCATCCGGATTTCCCCCAAACCCCTCAGGATTCCCAAAAATCCACATTTTCCCCTAATTTTAGGGTAGAAAATCCTCATTTTCTCCCAAATTTTAGCATCCGGATTTCCCCCAAACCCCTCAAAAACCCAAAAATCCTCATTTTCGCCCCAAAATTTAGTGATTTTAGGGCGAAAAATCCTCATTTTTTCCCAAACTTTCCCCATTTTTTTCTCTCCTCGACTCACAAAAAACCCGAAAAAAATTGTTAAAACCCACAAAACACCCAAAAAACCCCAAAATCCTCTTTTTTCCCCCCAATTTTAGCATCCGGATTTCCCCCAACCCCTCGAGAATCCCAAAAATCCTCATTTCCCCCCAAAATTTAGTGATTTTTGGTGAAAAATCCTCATTTTCCCCAAACTTTCCGCATTTTTTTCTCTCCTCGACTCAGAAAAAAATTCAAAAAATTCAAAAAACCCCAAAAATTTAAAAATAATCTCCTGAGGAGCAGGAAACAAGTCTGAAATCCTCATTTTTCCCCAAATTTTAGGATTTTAAGGCGAAAAATCCTCATTTTTTCCCAAACTTTCCGCATTTTTTTCACTCCTCGACTCACAAAAAACCCGAAAAAAATTGTTAAAAACCACAAAAACCCCAAAAAATTTCAAAACCTCCCCGGAGCAGCAGCGAAATAGTCAGAAATCCTCATTTTCGCCCCAAAATTTACT
Organism: Lichenostomus cassidix; assembly: GCF_008360975.1. Lineage (NCBI taxonomy): Eukaryota > Metazoa > Chordata > Aves > Passeriformes > Meliphagidae > Lichenostomus > Lichenostomus cassidix. Next base: position 47,700 of record NW_028147966.1, read on the forward strand.
GATTTTTGGTGAAAAATCCTCATTTTTCCCCAAATTTCCCCCATTTTTTTCTCTCCTCGACTCACAAAAAAATTCAAAAAAACACAAAAAAACCCAAAAAATTTTAAAACCTCCCCGGAGCAGCGAACAAGTCAGAAATCCTCATTTTCCCCCCAAAATTTAGGATTTTAAGGTGAAAAATCCTCATTTTTTCCCAAACTTTCCCCATTTTTTTCACTCCTCGACTCACAAAAAACATCAAAAAACCACAAAAAACCACAAAAAATTTAAAAATCATCCCCGGAGCAGCAGCGAACAAGTCAGAAATCCTCATTTCCCCCAAATTTTAGGGTGGAAAATCCTCATTTTCCCCCAAAATTTAGTGATTTTTGGTGAAAAATCTTCATTTTTCCCCAAACTTTCCCCATTTTTTTCACTCTTCGACTCAAAAAAATCATCAAAAAAACCACAAAAAACCCTAAAACATTTTAAAAACCTCCCCGGAGGAGCAGAGAAAAAGTCTGAAATCCTCATTTCCCCCCAAAATTTAGCGATTTTTGGCGAAAAATCCTCATTTTTCCCCAAACTTTCTGCATTTTTTCACTCCTCGACTCACAAAAAAACCCAAAAAACCCCAAAAAATGTAAAAACCTCCCCGGAGGATCCTCGAACAAGTCCGAACGGAACAGGAAAAATTCCTTTTTCGCCTGGAGGAACATTTTTTGCAATGTTACCGGATGGATCGATGGAGATTTTTCCAGCCAAGCTGTAATTAGCGGCGACGCTAATTAGCGACTTGCGGCGGCGAGTTGCGCTTTGGCTGCGCAGCCTGCAGGCTTTTGGGGGAAAAAATCCCAAATTTCGGCAAAGCAGGAGGAGGAGGAGGAGGAGGAGGAAGGATGGAGAGGAGCGGAGAGGAGGTTTGAGCGGAAAAATGCGATTTTTGGGGAGGAAAAAATGGGGTTTTGGGGTTTTTGGGGGGAAAAAATGGGATTTTGGGGTTTTTTTGGGAGGAAAAAATGGGATTTTTGGGGGAGAAATTTTGAAAAAATGGGATTTTTGGGGGTTTTGGGAGGAAAAAATGGGATTTTTGGGGGAGAAATTTTTTTTAAAATGGGATTTTCGGGGGTTTTGGGAGGAAAAAAATGGGATTTTGGGGTTTTCGGGGAGGAAAAAATGGGATTTTGGGGTTTTTGGAGAGGAAAATTTGAGGTTTGAGGGAAAAAAAAATGGGATTTTGGGGTTTTTAGGGAGGAAAAAATGGGATTTTTGGGGTTTTTGGGAGGAAAAAATGGGATTTTTGGGGGAGAAATTTTTAAAAAATGGGATTTTTGGGGGTTTTGGGAGGAAAAAATGGGATTTTGGGGGTTTTGGGAGGAAAAAATGGGATTTTGGTGTTTTTTGGAGAGGAAAAAATTGGATTTTGGGGTTTTTTGGAGAGGAAAAAATGGGATTTTGGGGTTTTTGGGGAGGAAAAAGGGAGGTTTGAGAGGAAAAAAATGGGATTTTGGGGTTTTTGGAGAGGAGAATTGGAGGTTTGAGCGAAAAAATGGGATTTTTGGGGGGTTTGGAAGGAAAAAATGGGATTTTTGGGGGTTTGGGGAGGAAAAAACGGGATTTTGGGGGTTTTGGGGAGGAAAAAATGGGATTTTGGGGTTTTTGGGGAGGAAAAAATGGGATTTTTGGAGAGGAAAAAATGGGATTTTGGGGTTTTGGGAGAGGAAAATTGGAGGTTTGAGGGGAAAAAATGGGATTTTGGACGTTTTTTGGGGAGGAGAATTGGAGGTTTGAGCGAAAAAATGGGATTTTGGGGGTTTTTCGGGAGGAAAAAATGGGATTTTGGGATTTTTGGGGAGGAGAATTGGAGGTTTGAGAGAAAAAAAAATGGGATTTTGGGGGTTTTGGGGAGGAAAAAATGGGATTTTTGGGGGTTTTGGGGAGGAAAAAATGGGATTTTGGGAGGTTTTTGGGGAGGAGAATTGGAGGTTTGAGAGAAAAAAAATGGGATTTTGAGAGAGAAAAAAGCCCAAAAAAAGGGATTTTGGGGGTTTTGGGGAGGAGAATTGGAGGTTTGAGCGAAAAAATGGGATTTTGGGAGAGGAAAATTGGAGGTTTGAGCCCTAAAAAATAGGATTTTGGGAGGCTTGAGCTAAAAAAATGGGATTTTGGGATTTTTGGAGAGGAAAATTGGAGGATCGGGAGAGGAAAATGGGAGGTTTGAGCTAAAAAAAGGGGATTTTGGATGTCTGAGTCCCCAAAAAATGGGGTTTGGGAGATTTGAGCGCCAAAAAATGGGGTTTTGGGAGAGGAAAAAGCTAAAAAAAAAAAGGGATTTTGGGAGAGGAGAACTGGAGGTTTGAGCCCCAAAAAATGGGATTTTTGGAGGTTTGAGTAGCAAAACAATGGGATTTTTAGAGGCTTGAACCCCAAAAAATGGGATTTTAGGAGAGGAAAAAAAGGGATTTTGGGAGGGGAAAATTGGAGGTTTGAACCCCAAAAAATGGGATTTTGGGAGAGGAAAATAGGAGGTTTGAGCCATAAAAATGGGATTTTTGGAGGTTTGAGCTCCAAAAAATGGGATTTTGGGATTTTTGGAGGTTTGAGCTCCAAAAAATGGGATTTTGGGATTTTTGGAGAGGAAAATGGGAGGTTTGGGCACAAAAAAAAAGGGAATTTGGGAGAGGAAAAAATAGGATTTTGGGAGAGGAAAGTTGGAGGTTTGGCAGAAGGAAAATGGGAGGTTTGAGCCCCAAAAATTGGGATTTTCGGAAGTTTGAACCCCCCAAAAATGGGATTTTTAGGGTTTGAGCCCAAAAAATGGAATTATTGGAGGTTTGAGCTTCAAAAAATTGGGATTTTTAGGGTTTGAACCCCAAAAAATTGGGATTTTGGGAGGTTTGGGAGGTTGGAAGGTTCGCTGGGGAGGAACAACCTGCGGGGAGGGAAAATCCCGCGGAACTCCTGAGCCATTTCTGGGTCATTTCTGCGCAATTTCCGCACAATTTCCGCGCAATTTCCGCGCAATTCCATCACAATTCCTATCGGAATCCCTGAAAAATCCCAGCGCAATTTCCGCACAATTTCTGCCTAATTTCAGCTCAATTTCTGCCCAATTTCAGCTCAATTTCCGCCTAATTTCTGCTCAATCTCCACCTAATTTCTGCCCAATTTCAGCTCAATTTCCGCGCAATTTCTGCGTAATTTCAGCTCAATTTCAGCTCAATTTCTGCCTAATTTCAGCTCAATTTCTGCCTAATTTCTGTTCAATTTCTGCCCAAATTCTGCTCAAATTCCGCTCAATTTCTGCCACAATTTCTGCTCAATTTCTGCACAATTTCTGCTCAATTTCTGCCTAATTTCAGCTCAATTTCTGCCTAATTTCAGCTCAATTTCAGCTCAATTTCTGCTCAATTTCTGCCCAAATTCTGCTCAATTTCCGCACAATTTCAGCTCAATTTCCGCCTAATTTCAGCTCAAATTCTGCTCAATTTCTACTCAATTTCAGCTCAATTTCTGCCCAATTTCTGCTCAATTTCTGCCCAAATTCTGCTCAATTTCCGCACAATTTCAGCTCAATTTCCGCCTAATTTCAGCTCAAATTCTGCTCAATTTCTACTCAATTTCAGCTCAATTTCTGCCCAATTTCTGTTCAATTTCTGCCCAAATTCTGCTCAAATTCCGCTCAATTTCTGCACAATTTCTGCTCAATTTCTGCCTAATTTCAGCTCAATTTCTGCCCAAATTCTGCTCAATTTTTGCACAATTTCTACTCAATTTCCGCACAATTTCTGCTCAATTTCCGCCTAATTTCAGCTCAAATTCTGCTCAATTTCTACTCAATTTCTGCGTGATTTCTGCTCAATTTCAGCTCAATTTCAGCTCAATTTCTACTCAATTTCCGCTCAATTTCTGCTCAATTTCCGCCTAATTTCTGCCCAATTTCAGCTCAATTTCTGCATAATTTCTGCTCAATTTCTGCTCAAATTCTGCTCAAATTCTGCTCAATTTCCGCTCAATTTCTGCCTAATTTCAGCTCAATTTCTGCATAATTTCTGCTGAATTTCTGCCCAAATTCTGCTCAATTTCTGCACAATTTCTGCTCAATTTCTGCCTAATTTCAGCTCAATTTCAGCTCAATTTCAGCTCAATTTCTGCCCAAATTCTGCTCAAATTCCGCTCAATTTCTGCCACAATTTCTGCTCAATTTCTGCTCAATTTCCGCCTAATTTCAGCTCAATTTCTGCCCAATTTCAGCCCAATTTCAGCTCAATTTCTGCTCAAATTCAACTCAATTTCCGCTCAATTTCCGCACAATTCCAGCCCCATTTCCTGCCCGTTTCCAGCCGCAATTCTTGTCCCAATTTCCACGCAATTCCATCCCAAATTCCCATCACAATTCCTGAAAAATCCCTGAAAAATTCCTGAAAAATCCCTGAAAAATTCCTGAAAAATTCCTGAAAAATCCCTGAAAAATCCCTGAAAAATTCCTGAAAAATTCCTGAAAAATTCCTGAAAAATTCCTGAAAAATCCCTGAAAAATCCCTGAAAAATTCCTGAAAAATTCCTGAAAAATTCCTGAAAAATCCCAGCGCGATTTCTGCTCAATTTCCGCTCAATTTCAGCTCAATTTCTGCACAATTCTTGTCCCAATTCCTCCACAATTTCCATCATAATTTCCATCATAATTCCCATTTTAATTCCATCCCAATTCCCGCGCATTTTCCGCACATTTCCCGCACAATTCCATCCCAATTTCCGCACAATTCCATGTTTTTTCCGGCAATTTTCCCACAATTTCCGCGCGTTTTCCCCACATTTTCAGCACAATTCCGTTTTTCCCAAATTTTTCCCACATTTTTCCCACATTTTCTGCACAATTTCCGCACAATTCCCCGTTTTTCCCAAAATTTTCCCACAATTTCCGCGCCTTTTCCCCACATTTTCCGCCCAAATCCAAATTTTTCACACATTTTCCCGACAATTTCCGCACATTTTCAGCACAATTCCAAATTTTTCCCACATTTTCCGCACATTTTCCGCACATTTCCCTGTTTTTCCCACATTTTCCTCACATTTTCCGAACTTTTTCCGAACATTTTCTGCACATTTTCCGCACAATTCCAAGTTTTTCCCACATTTTTCCCACATTTTCTGCACATTTTTCGCACAATTCCAAATTTTTCCCACATTTTCTCTATATTTTCCGCACAATTCCAAGTTTTTCCCACATTTTTCCCACATTTTCCTCACATTTCCCACATTTTTCCCATATTTTCCTCACATTTCCCACATTTTCCTCACATTTTCCGAACATTTTCTGCACTTTTTCCGCACAATTCCAAATTTTTCCCACATTTTCTCTATATTTTCCTCACATTTCCCTGTTTTTCCCACATTTTTTGTGCATTTTTCGCACATTTTCATGTTTTTCCCACATTTTTCCCACATTTTCCTGTTTTCTCACCATTCCCATGGATTTTCCATCCCCAGGAAACTCCAAAGGATTTTTTTTTTCCCCAAAAAAATCCTCTCGGGTGAGAAACCGGAATGGATTTAAATCCACCAAAAAAACCCCAAAATATCCCAAAAAATAATATCCCAAATATTCCAAAATATCCAAAAAATAATAACCAAAATATCCCAAAAATAATAACCAATATCCCAAAAAATAAATATCCAAAATATCCCAAAAATAATATCCAAAATATCCCAAAAATATCCAAAAAATAAATAACCAAAATATCCCAAAAATAATATCCCAAATATCCCAAATATCCCAAAAATAATAACCAAAATATCCAAAATACCCAAAAAATAATAACCAAAATATCCCAAAAAATAAATAACCAAAATATCCCCAAAAATAAATATCCAAAATATCCCCAAAAATAATATCCCAAATATCACAAATATCCCAAAAAATAAATAACCAAAATATCCCAAAAATAAATATCCCAAATATCCCAAAATATCCCAAAATATCCAAAATATCCCAAAAAAACCAAATGATCCCAAATCTCCTCACCGCGGCGCTTTTGCTCCGAGATTTTGGGGTTTTTTTGGGTTTTTCTGGAGGTTTTTCCTCTTTTGGGTTTTTTTGGGGTTTTTTGGAGGTTTTTGCCTCTTTCGGGGATTTTTTGGTTTTTTTCTCCGAGGTTTTTTTCCTCTTTTGGGGTTTTTTTGGGGTTTTTTTCAGAGGTTTTTACCTCTTTCGGATTTTTTTGGGATTTTTTTCGGGTTTCTCTCAGAGATTTTTACCTCTTTCGGAAGTTTTTCTTTTCGGTTTTTTTTTCGGATTTTTTTCACCACTTCGGGTTGGTTTTTGGGGATTTTTTTGGGGATTTTTGGGGGATTTTTTGGGGTTTTTTCGGGTTTTTCTCAGAGAGATTTTTACCTCTTTTGGAGTTTTTCTTTTCGCTTTTTTCCGGATTTTTTTCCACCACTTCGGGTTGATTTTTAGGGATTTTTTTGGGGATTTTTTTTGGGTTTTTTGGGTTTTTTTCGGGTTTTTTCGGAGGTTTTTACCTCTTTTGGAAGTTTTTCTTTTCGCTTTTTTCCGGATTTTTTTTTCCACTTCGAGTTGGTTTTTTTTGGGATTTTTGGGGAATTTTTTTGGGGTTTTTTTCGGGTTTTTTCGGGTTTTTCTCAGAGATTTTTACCTCTTTTGGAGTTTTTCTTTTCGCTTTTTTCCGGATTTTTTTTTCCACTTCGGGTTGTTTTTTTTGGTTTTTTTTCGGGTTTTTCTCAAAGATTTTTACCTCTTTTGGGGTTTTTCTTTCCGGCTTTTTTCCGGATTTTTTTCCCACTTCGAGTTGGTTTTTTTGGGATTTTTGGGAGATTTTTTGGGAATTTTTTTGGGTTGTTTTTCGGTTTTTTTCGGGTTTTTCTCAGAGATTTTTACCTCTTTTGGGGTTTTTCTTTCCGGTTTTTTTTCCGGATTTTTTTACCACTTCGGGTTGTTTTTTTGGGGATTTTTCGGGTTTTTCTCAAAGATTTTTACCTCTTTTGGAGTTTTTCTTTTCGCTTTTTTCCGGATTTTTTTTTCCACTTCGAGTTGTTTTTTTGGGGATTTTTTGGGGAATTTTTTGGGGTTTTTTTCTGTTTTTTCGGGGCAATTTCGGGTTCACTGCTGGGTTATTCCTGAGTCGCTTCGGGGTTGATTTTTCTCTGTTTTGATTATTTTTTTTTCCTTCCTCCTTTCGCAGCCAAAAATCGAATCCAAACCCTGAGGCTTTTCTCGCCCACGCGGAGAGAAAATAAAAATAAATTAATTAAAAACCTCGAAGGATTTCCCAATTCCACCTGCTGGCAGCGAGGAATTCCAGGAAAAAAATCCTAAAAAATCGCCGAAATTCCAGGAAAAAAATCATAAAATATCCCAGGAAAAATCGCGGATTTACAGGGAAAAAAAATCCCAAAAAATCGCCGGAATTCCAGGAAAAAAATCCTAAAAAATCGCCGAAATTCCAGGAAAAAAATCCTAAAAAATCCCAGGAAAAATCGCGGATTTACAGGGAAAAAAACCCGGAAAACAATCGCCGAAATTCCAGGAATTAAACCCAAAAAAATCGCTGAAATTCCAGGAAAAAAATCCTTTAAAATCCCAGGAAAAATCGCGGATTTACAGGGGAAAAAAATCCCAAAAAATCGCCGAAATTCCAGGGAAAAAATACTAAAAAATTCGAGGAAAAATCGCGGATTTACAGGGAAAAAAACCGCAAAAGAATCGACGAAATTCCAGGGAAAAAATCCTAAAAAATCCCAGGAAAAATCGCCGATATTCCAGGAATTAAAGGAAAAAAAATCCAGGAGAAATTCCCGATATTCCAGGGAAAAAAAACTCCAAAAATCGCCGAAATTCCAGGGAAAAAAAAGACAAAGAAATCACCGAAATTCCAGGAATTAAACCCCAAAAACCCGAAGAGAAATCGCGGATATTCCAGGAAAAAAACCCAAAAAAATCGCAGGAAAATTTCCCGATATTCCAGGAATTTAACCCCCCAAAAAGTCACCGAAATTCCAGGAAAAAAACCACAAAAAATCCCAGGAGAAATTCCCGATATTCCAGAAATAAAACCCAAAAAAAATCCCAGGAAAAATTCCCGATATTCCAGGAAAAAAACCCCAAAAATCACCGAAATTCCAGGAATTAAACCCCAAAAAAACCAAAGAAAAATCGCGGATATTCCAGGATTAAAACCCAAAAAAATCCCAGGAGAAATCGCCGAAATTCCAGGAAAAAAAATCCCAAAAAAACCAAAGAGAAATTCCCGATATTCCAGGAATAAAACCCAAAAAATCCCAGGAAAAATTCGGATATTCTAGGAAAAAAAACCCCAAAAAACCCGACGAGAAATCGCCGAAATTCCAGGAAAAAACCCAAAAAAATCCCAGGAAAAATTCCCCATATTCCAGAAAAAAAACCCAAAAAAATCCCAGGAAAAATTCCCGATATTCCAGGAATAAAACCCAAAAAACTCCCAGGAGAAATTCCCGATATTCCAGGAAAAAAAACCCCAAAAATCGCCGAAATTCAAGGAATTAAACCGCAAAAAAACCAAAGAAAAGTCGCGGATATTCCAGGATTTAAACCCCAAAAAATCCCAGGAGAAATCGCCGATAATTCAGGAATTAAACCCCCAAAAAATCACCGAAATTTCAGGAATTAAACCCCAAAAAATCACCGAAATTCCAGGAATTAAACCCCAAGAAATCAAAGAGAAATCGCCGAAATTCCGGGGAAAAAAAACCCCAAAAAATCCCAGAAGAAATCGCCGAAATTCCAGGAATAAAACCCAAAAAATCCCAGGAAAAATTCGGATATTCTAGGAAAAAAAACCCAAAAAACCCGACGAGAAATCGCCGAAATTCCAGGAATAAAACCCCAAGAAATCAAAGAGAAATCGCCGAAATTCCAGGGAAAAAAAACCTAAAAATCCCAGGAAAAATTCGGATATTCCAGGAAAAAAAACCCAAAAAACCCGACGAGAAATCGCCGAAATTCCAGGAAAAAACCCAAAAAAAATCCCAGGAGAAATTCCCGATATTCCAGGAAAAAAAACCCCAAAAATCGCCGAAATTCCAGGGAAAAAAAACCCAAAGAAATCACCGAAATTCCAGGAATTAAACCCAAAAAAACCAAAGAAAAATCGCGGATATTCCAGGAATTAAACCCAAAAAATCCCAGGTGAAATCGCCGAAATTCCAGGAATTTAACCTCCAAAAAATCACCGAAATTCCAGGAAAAAAACCCCAAAAAATCACCGAAATTCCAGGAAAAAAACCCCAAAAAATCACCGAAATTCCAGGAAAAAAACCCCAAAATAACCCGAAGAGAAATCGCCGAAATTCCAGGAATTAAACCCAAAAAAACCCCAAAAATCCCGAGGAGAAATCACCATAAAACCCCCAAAAAACCCCAAAATTCCTCCCTAAAATCACCGAAAAATCACCGCGGAACGGAGAGGGAAAAACCAACCAAATAAATAAAAATAAATGGAAAATAAATGGAAATAAATACAGAAATAAATGGAAATAAATACAGAAATAAATGGAAATAAATGGAAATAATTACAGAAATAAATGGAAATAAATGGAAATAATTACAGAAATAAATCGAAATTAATGGAAATAAAATGGAAATAATTACAGAAATAAATGGAAATGAATCGAAATAAATACAGAAATAAATGGAAATAAATGGAAATAAATCGAAATAAATGGAAATAAAATGGAAATAATTACAGAAATAAATGGAAATAATTACAGAAATAAATGGAAATAAATCGAAATAAATACAGAAATAAATAGAAATAATTACTGAAATAAATGGAAATAAATCCCAATCAATCCCAATAACCGGCCAGGGGTTTTCCTGGGAAAATTCATCTTTTTCCATAAAAACCCTGGAAAATCCCAAACCCATCAATTCCAACAGTTTGAATTTCAGAATGAAAAAGCAGAGAGGAGAATTTCCCTTTTTACTGCATCGCTGGGTTTGAACTTTCAGCCTTTCTTTTAGTGAGTTTTATTGGCTCTTTTATTGTGTTTTAGTTGCTATTTTATTGTATTTTATTTGTTATTTTATTTGCTATTTTATTGTATTTTATTTGCTATTTTATTGTATTTTGTTTCCTATTTTATTTGCTATTTTATTTTCTATTTTATTTTATTTGCTATTTTATTTTATTTGCTATTTTATTGCTATTTTATTTGCTATTTTATTTTATTTTATTCCCTATTTTATCATATTTTATTTGCTATTTTATTTTATTTTATTTCGTATTTTATTTTCTATCCTATTTTATTTTATTTTATTTGTATTTTATTTTATTTGCTATTTTATTTTATTTCTATTTTATTTTATTTTCTATTTTATTTTGTTTCCTATTTTATTTTATTTGCAATTTTATTTTATTTCCTATTTTATTTTATTTCCTATTTTATTTTATTTGCTATTTTATTTTATTTCATTTGCTCTTTTACTTTATTTTGTTTCCTATTTTGTTTTATTTCTTATTTTATTTTATTTTATTTTCTATTTTATTATATTTTCTATTTTATTTTCTTTCCTATTTTATTTTATTTTCTCTTTTATTTGATTTTATTTTCTATTCTATTTTATTTTATTTCCTATTTTATTTCCCATTTTATTTTCCGATATTTCTCTCTCCAGGGTTCCTCACAAATATTTTATTTTATTTCCTATTTTATTTTATTTTCTTCTATTCCCTATTTTATCTTATTTTATTTTCTATTTTATTTGGTATTTTATTTTATTTTATTTGCTATTTTATTTTATTTCCCATTTTATTTTATTTTCCGATTTCTCTCTCCAGGGTTCCTCACAAATATTTTATTTTATTTTCTATTTTATTTTATTTGATATTTTATTTTATTTCCCATTTTATTTTATTTGATTTTCTTTTATTTCCCATTTTATTTTCCGATTTCTCTCTCCAGGGTTCCTCACAAATATTTTATTTTATTTTCTATTTTATTTTATTTGATTTTATTTCCCATTTTATTTTCCGATTTCTCTCTCCAGGTTTCCTCACAAATAAAAACCAATTTCAATCCTCTTTGAGTAAAAAAATCGCTTTTTTCGTCTCTTTCCTGCTGTTTTGGGCTTTTGGGGAGAAAATAAAAAATGAGGAAAAAAAAGAGAATTTTCGGGTTGTTAATTCCTAAAGGAGGAAATTTCTATAAAACGAATAAATCCTTTCAATCCATTAATTAATTATTGCCTCGTTAATAGTGATTCGTTAATTAATTAAAGCTCAACCTACCGGTAAAGTGATTTTTTCTGCTGAAATCTTCATTTCCGGCAGAGCTGATTGAGGTTTGGGAGGTTTTGCTGCTTTAAATCAATTTTTCGTCTTTAATTTGGATTTTTCTTAATTAATTAATTTATTTTCTTCATTAATTGGCTTTTTTGGCTGCTTTAATTTATTTTTTTCTTCTTTAATTTGGTTTTTTCTTAATTATTTTGGGTTTTTTCTGCATTAATTTATTTTTTTTTCTTCGTTAATTTGGATTTTTCCTTCATTAATTTGGATTTTTTCTTCGTTAATTTGGATTTTTCCTTCATTAATTTGGATTTTTCTTCATTAATTTGGATTTTTCCTTCATTAATTTGGTTTTTTTTTTTGCTTTTTTAATTAATTTTTTGCTTCATTAATTTGGTTTTTTCTTCATTAATTTATTTTTTCCTTCTTTAATTTGGATTTTTTCCTTCATTAATTTGGATTTTTCCTTCATTAATTTGGTTTTTTTCTTCATTAATTTGTTTTTTTGGCTTCTTTAATTAATTTTTTTCTTCTTTAATTTGGTTTTCTTCCTTCTTTTATTTTGCTTTTTTTGCTTTTTTAATTAATTTTTTGCTTCTTTAATTTGGTTTTTTCTTAATTATTTTGGGTTTTTTCTGCATTAATTTATTTTTTTCTTCATTAATTTGGTTTTTTTCTTCTTTGTTTAATTTTTTCCTTCTTTATTTTGGGTTTTTTCCTTCTTTAATTTGGATTTTTTTCTTCATTAATTTGGGATTTTTCCTTCTTTAATTAATTTTTTCTTCTTTAATTTGGTTTTTTTCCTTCTTTTATTTTGGTTTTTTTTTGCTTTTTTAATTATTTTTTTGCTTCTTTAATTTGGTTTTTTTGCTCCTTTATTTTTTTATTCTTTAATTTGGATTTTTTCCTTCATTAATTTGGATTTTTCCTTCATTAATTTGGTTTTTTTCCTTCTTTAATTTATTTTTTCTTCTTTAATTTATTTTTTTCCTTCTTTAATTTGGTTTTTTTGCTTCTTTATATAATTTTTTGCTTCTTTAATTTGGGTTTTTTTCCTCCTTTAATTTATTTTTTTCTTCTTTAATTTGGATTTTTTCCTTCATTAATTTGGTTTTTTTTCCTTCTTTAATTTGTTTTTTTTTCCTTCTTTAATTGGTTTTTTTTCTTCTCTAATTTGGTTTTTTTTCTTCTCTAATTTCTTTTTTTTCCTTCTTTAGTTTAGTTTTTTGCTTCTTTAATTGTTTTTTTTTCTTCTTTAATTTATTTTTCCTTCTTAAATTTTTTTTTTCATTAATTTATTTTTCTTCATTAATTTATTTTTTCATTAATTAATTTTTTTCTTCTGTAATTTAATTTTTTCTTCTTTAATTTGGTTTTTTCTTCATTAATTTGGATTTTTCTTCTTTTTAATTTTTTTCTTCTTTTTTTTTGTTTCTTTTTAACTAATTTTTGCTTCTTAATTTGGTTTTTTTCTTCAATTTGGGTTTTTTCCTTAATTTGTTTTTTTCTTTAATTATTTAGGTTTTTTTCTTCTTTAATTTGGGTTTTTTCCTTCTTTAATTTGTTTTTTTTTTCTTTAATTAGTTAGTTTTTTTCTTCCTTAATTAATTTTTTCCTTCTTTAATTTGTTTTTTTTTTTCTTTAATTTGGATTTTTTCTTCTCCAATTTGGTTTTTTTTGCTTCTTTAATTTGTTTTTTTCCTCTTTATTTTTTCCTTCATTAATTAATTTTTTCCTTCTTCTATAATTGTTTTTTTTCCTCTATTTTTCACCCTTTTTTATCAATTTTTCAATTCCCATAAAAACCCCAAAAAAGCACAATTTCCACCCAAAAACGACAACAAAACACATCAAAACCACAACATTTTCCCACCAAAAAAACATCCAAAAATCAGATTTTAAATCGTTAATTCACTTTATTCCCATTTTTCTCACAATTCCCAACCTCAGCAGCATTTTGGGGAGAAAAATCCACATTTTCGTCATTTAAATCAACTCCTGAAAAACCAAAATTTGGGATAAAAAACCCAAAAAATCACAAAAACCAACAGAAAAAATTCACATTTTCTCCACTTAAATCAACTCCTAAAATTTGGGGAAAAAACCCCAAAAAATCACCAAAACTGACCGAAAAAATCCACATTTTCTCCACTCAAATCAACTCCTGAAAAACCAAAATTTGGGAGAAAAAATCCCAAAAAAATCACCAAAACCAACAGAAAAAATTCACATTTTCGCCACTTAAATCAACTCCTGGAAAACCAAAATTTGGGATAAAAATCCCAAAAAATCACCAAAACCAACAGAAAAAATTCACATTTTCTCCACTTAAATCAACTCCTAAAATTTGGGGAAAAAACCCCAAAAAAATCACCAAAACTAAGAAAAAAATTCACATTTTTTCCACTCAAATCAACTCCTGGAAAACCAAAATTTGGGAGAAAAAACCCCAAAAAATCACCAAAACCAACCGAAAAAATCCACATTTTCTCCACTTAAATCAACTCCTAAAATTTGGGGAAAAAACCCCAAAAATCACCAAAACCAACAGAAAAAATTCACATTTTTTCCACTTAAATCAACTCCTGGAAAACCAAAATTTGGGAGAAAAAACCCAAAAAATCACCAAAACTAACAAAAAAATTCACATTTTTTCCACTCAAATCAACTCCTGGAAAACCAAAATTTGGGAGAAAAAATCCCAAAAAATCACCAAAACCAACAGAAAAAATTCACATTTTCTCCACTTAAATCAACTCCTAAAATTTGGGATAAAAAACCCCAAAAATCACCAAAACTAACAGAAAAAATTCACATTTTCTCCACTCAAATCAACTCCTAAAATTTGGGGAAAAAACCCCAAAAAATCACCAAAACCAACCGAAAAAAATCACAATTTTCACCAAATCTCAACCAAACCAGCAGCGAAAATCCCCAAAATTCCCCAAATATTCCCAATTTTTGGGGTTTTTTTCCTCCTCAGCCACAATTCAGATTTTTCGGGATTTCGGGATTTTAAATCCAGGAAAAAACAACAGAAATTCCCTTTTTTTCCCCTAAAATTCCATTTTTTTCCCCTAAAATTCCCATTTTTTTCCCCTAAAATTCCCATTTTTTCCCAAAATCCCCTTTTTTCCCTAAAATTCCCTTTTTTCCACCAAAAATTCCCTTTTTTTCCCCTAAAATTCCCTTTTTTCCCCTAAAATTCCCAAATTTTTCCCCTAAAATTCCCATTTTTTCCCCTAAAATTCCCATTTTTTTCCCAAAAATTCCCATTTTTCCCTAAAATTCCCATTTTCCCCTAAAAATTCCCATTTTTTCCCCTAAAATTCCCATTTTTTCCCCTAAAATTCCCATTTTTTCCCCTAAAATTCCCTTTTTTTTCCCCAAAATTCCCATTTTTTCCCCTAAAATTCCCAAATTTTTCCCCTAAAATTCCCATTTTTTTCCCTAAAATTCCCTTTTTTTTCCCCAAAAAATTCCCATTTTTTCCCTAAAATTCCCAAATTTTTCCCTAAAATTCCCATTTTTTCCCCAAAATTCAAATTTCAACTCCCTAAAAGCACCAAAAAAAATCCCAAATCTCTTTCCCATTTGAAAAAAAAATGAAATTAAAAAATAAAAATGAATCATTAAAGTGATTTGTTGTTAATTATTGTTAATTTTGATTTCCAAACTGCGTTTTTTGAAAGGAGATTTGGGGTGGAAAATCCCAAAATTAGCGACGAAAAGAGGAAATTGGGGAAGAAAAAATCAGAGGAAAAAGGGAAAAATCAGAGGGAAAGGAAAAAATAGAATTTAAAAGGAAAAAATAGAATTTAAAAGGAAAAAATAGAATTTAAAAGGAAAAAAATCAAATTATAAAAGGAAAAAATCAAATTATAAAAGGAAAAAAATCAAATTATAAAAGGAAAAAATCAAATTATAAAAGGAAAAAATCAAATTATGAAAGGAAAAAAATCAAATTGTAAAAGGAAAAAATCAAATTATAAAAGGAAAAAAATCAAATTATAAAAGGAAAAAATCAAATTGTAAAAGGAAAAAATCAAATTAAAATTGGGAAAATTAAACCTAAAAGGGAAAAAAAATCAAATGAAAATGGGGAAAATTAAAATAAAAGGGAAAAAGTCAAATTAAAGGAAAAAAATCAAATGAAAATGGGGAAAAAATCAAAGGGAAAAATCAAATTAAAAGGAAAAAAGTCAAATTAAAATGGGGGAAAATCAAATTAAAAGGGAAAAAATCAAATTATAAAAGGGAAAAATCAAATTATAAAAGGCAAAAATCAAATTAAAAAGGGGAAAATCAAATTAAAAAGGGGAAAAAATCAAATTAAAAAGGGGAAAATCAAATTTAAATGGGGAAAATCAAATTAAAAAGGGGAAAAATCAAATTAAAATGGGGAAAATCAAATTAAAATGGGGAAAATCATTAAAAGGGAAAAAATCAAATTAAAAAGGGAAAAATCAAATTAAAAGTGGGAAAAAATCAAATTAAAAAGGGGAAAATCAAATTAAAAAGGGGAAAATCAAATTAAAAGTGGGAAAAAATCAAATTAAAAGGGAAAAAATCAAATTAAAAGGAAAAAAATCGAATTAAAAGGGGAAAAATATCAAACAAATGGGAAAAAAAATCAGAGGAAAAGGAGGGAAGTGAAATTATTAAATGGGCAAAAAAATCAAATTAAATGGAGAAAAAATCAATTTAAATGGGAAAAAATCAAATTAAATGGGAAAAAATCAAATTAAATGGGAAAAAAACCAAATCAAAGGATGAAGGTGAAAATCGAATTAAAAGAGCAAAAATAAAATGAAAAAAAATGGGCGAAAAATCAGATTAAAAGGGAAAAAAAGTCAGAGAAGATGGGAAAATATGGAAGAAAAAAGGGGAAAAATCAAATAAAAAGGGGGAAAACAAATTGAAGGGGAAATGATCAAATTAAAGGGAAAAAATGGAAAATAAAGGGGAAAAAGATGAAATTAAAGGGGAAAAAATGAAATTAAAGGGGAAAAAATTCAAAATAAAATGGGGCAAAAATTGAAATAAAGGGGAAAAAAAATCAAAATAAAATGGGCCAAAAATTCAAATTAGAAGGGGGAAAAAATTTGAAATTAAAGAGGCAAGAAATCGAAATAAAATGGGCAAAAATTCCAAATAAAATGAGCAAAAATTCAAAATAAAATGGGCAAAAATTGAAATTAAAATGGGCAAAATTCCAAATAAAATGAGCAAAAATACAAATTAAAATGGGCAAAAAATCGAAAAAAATGGACAAAAATCAAAATAAAATGGGGCAAAAAAATCAAAATAAAATGGGGCAAAAATCCAAATTAAAATGGGCAAAAATTCCAAATAAAATAGGCCAAAAATTCAAATTAAAAGGGGCAAAAAACTGAAATTAAAGGGGCAAAAAATTCAAATTAAAATGGGCAAAAATCCAAATTAAATGAGCAAAAAATCGAAATAAAATGGGCAAAAATTCCAAATAAAATGGGGCAAAAATTCAAATAAAATTGGCAAAAATCCAAAATAAAATTGGCAAAAAAAGGAAATAAAATGGGCAAAAAATCCAAAATAAAAATGGCAAAAAAATGGAAATAAAATGGGCAAAAAATCGAAATAAAATGGGCAAAAAATCGAAATAAAATGGGCAAAAAATCGAAATAAAATGAGCAAAAAATGGAAATAAAATGGGCAAAAATCCAAAATAAAAATGGCAAAAAAAAGGAAATAAAATGGGCAAAAAATCCAAATAAAACGGGGCAAAAAATCGAAATAAAATGGGCAAAAATCCAAATAAAATGGGCAAAAAAATGGAAATAAAATGGGCAAAAATCCAAAATAAAAGAGGCAAAAAAAGAAAATAAAAAGGGGGAAAAAATAAAATTAAAGGGGCAAAAAATTCAAATAAAATGGGCAAAAAATCCAAATTAAAAATGGCAAAAAAATGGAAATAAAATGGGCAAAAATCGAAATAAAATGGGGCAAAATCCAAATAAAATTGGCAAAAATCCAAATAAAATGGGAAAAAAATCCAAATAAAATTGGCAAAAAATCGAAATAAAATGGGGCAAAAAATCCAAATAAAATGGGAAAAAAATCCAAATTAAATTGACAAAAAAATCGAAATAAAGTGGGCAAAAATCCAAATTAAATTGACAAAAAAATGGAATTAAAATGGGCAAAAATCCAAATAAAAATTGGCAAAAAAAGGAACTAAAAAGGGCAAAAGTTGAGCATGGCAGGCAGAGGCAGCAGGATTTTCTGCGGGGGGATTTGGGTTTTTCCCTCTCTCTCCCCGCAGTATTCGGGTGATTTTTGGGGTGAATTTTGGGGATTTTGGGGGATTTTGGCTGCCGTGGCTCGGAGCTGACGTGACTCAGGCAGTTTCGGGTTGTGGAGCTAAAAAAGTTCATCCCAACAACATGAAACTACCTAAACCACAGAGCAGCTGCGCGGGACTGCGGGCTCCTGGGGGATTTGAATAAAAATATAAATAAAAATATAAAATATAAAATAAAAATAATAAAAATTAAAATAAATGTATTTATCTATATTTATCTACAGAGCAGCTGCGCGGGACTGCGGGGGTCCTGGGGAATTGAAATAAAAATAAAAATAAAAATAATAAAAATAAAAATAAATGTATTTATCTATAACAACATGAAACTACCTAAACCACAGAGCAGCTGCGCGGGACTGCGGGGGTCCTGGGGAATTTGAATATAAATAATAAAAATAAAAATAAAAATAAAAATAAAAATAAAAATAAAAATAAAAATAAAAATAAAAATAAAAATAAAAATTAAAAATAAAAATAAATGTATTTATCTATGGGGGAGATCCTGGGGAATTTAAATAAAAATATAAATATAAATATAAATAAAAATAAATGTATTTATCTATATTTATCTACAGAGCAGCTGCGCGGGACTGCGGGGTCCTGGGGGAAAATAAATAAAAATAAAAATATAAAATATAAAATATAAAATATAAAATATAAAATATAAAATATAAAATATAAAATATAAAATATAAAATATAAAATATAAAATAAAAATAAAAATAAAAATAAATGTATTTATCTAGATTTATCTACAGAGCAGCTGCGGGAGTGCGGAGGGTCCTGGGGATTGAAATAAAAATAAAAATATAAATAAAAATAAAAATTAAAATTACAATTAAAAATAAAAATAAAAATAAAAATAAAAATAAATGTATTTATCTAGATTTATCTACAGAGCAGCTGCGCGGAGGCTGGGGTCCTGGGGATTAAATAAAAATAAAATATAAAATATAAAATATAAAATATAAAATATAAAATATAAAATATAAAATATAAAATATAAAATATAAAATAAATGTATTTATCTAGATTTATCTACAGAGCAGCTTGCGGGACTGCGGGGTCCTGGGGATTAAATATAAATAATAAAAATAAAAATAAAAATTAAAAATAAAAATAAATGTATTTATCTATATCAACATGAAACTACCTAAACCACAGAGCAGCTGCGCGGGACTGCGGGGGTCCTGGGGAAATTTAAATATAAATAATAAAAATAAAAATAAAAATTAAAAATAAAAATAAATGTATTTATCTATGGGGACGTCCTGGGGGTTAAATATAAATAAAATAAAAATTAAAAATAAAATAAAAATAAAAATAAAATAAAAATTAAAATTAAAATAAAAAATAAAAATAAAAATAAAAATTAAAAATAAAAATAAAAATGAAAATAAAAATAAATGTATTTATCTATATTTATCTACAGAGCAGCTGCGCGGAGGCGCGGGGTCCTGGGGGAAATAAATAAATAAAAATATAAAAATAAAAATATAAAAATAAATATAAATGTATTTATCTATGGGGGACATCCTGGGGGAAATAAAAATATAAATAAAAATATAAAAATAAATAAAAATAAAAATAAAAATAAAAATAAAAATAAAAATAAAAATTAAAAATAAAAATAAAAATAAAAATAAAAATAAATGTATTTATCTATGGGGGAGATCCTGGGGGGAATTAAATAAAAATAAAATAAAATTAAAAATAAATAAATGTATTTATCTGCGGGAGGCGCTGGGAGATCCTGCGGGAATTAAATAAATAAAAATAATTTTAAAAATTAAAATAAATGTATTTATCTATGGGGGAGATCCTGGGGGAATTAAATAAAAATAAAAATAAAAATAAAAATAAAAATAAAAATAAAAATAAAAATAAAAATAAAAATAAAAATGTTTATTCATAGGGGAGGCGCAGAGCTCCTGCGGGGGGGAAGAAATAATAAAAATAAAATAAAATAAAAATAAAAATAAATGTATTTATCTGTAGGGGAGGCGCGGAGCTCCTGCGGGGGGGAAATAAAATAAAAATAAAATAAAAAATAAAAATAAATAAATGTACTTATCTATGGGGGAGATCCTGCGGGGGGAGAAATCAAATAAAACCAGTAAAAAAATAATAAAAATAATAAAAATACTACAAATAAATATATGTATCTATGGGGGAGGTCCTGCGGGGCGAGGAATTACATAAAATAATAAAAATAAAATTTTAAAAAATTAAAATAAATGTATTTATCTATGGGGCAGGCGCGGAGCTCCTGCGGGGGGAAAAATTCATAAAAATAAAATAATAAAAATAGAAATAAATGTATTTATTTATCTATAGGGGAGGCGCGGAGCTCCTGCGGGGCGAGGAGTTAAATAAAAATTAAAATTAAAATTAAAATAAATATATTTATCTAGAGGGGAGGCCCGGAGCTCCTGCGGGGCACAGAGTTAAATAAAAATAAAATAGGAAAAAAATCATAAAAATAAAAATTAAAATAAATATATAGATCTATGGAGGAGGCGCGGAGCTCCTGCTGGGGGAGGAAATAATAAAAATTAAAATAAAAATAAAAATAAATATATTTATCTCTAGGGGAGGCGCGGAGCTCCTGCGGGGTGAGGAAATAATAAAAATTAAAATAAAAATTAAAATTAAAATAAATGTATTTATTTATCTATAGGAGAGGCGCAGAGCTCCTGCGGGGGGAGGAGATAATAAAAATAATAATTAAAATTAAATTAATAAAAAAATTAACAATTAAAATAATAACTAAAATAATATAAAAAATAATACAAAAAAAATATATAAAAATATATATATATCCACACAGGGGAGGCAGGGAGGTCCTGCTGGGCGAGGAATTAAATAAAAATAAAATTTAAATAAAAATGAAAATTCAAAAAGGCGCGGAGCCCAGGAGCCAGGAATTCAATAAAAATAATCAGAATTAAAATAAAATTAAAATAAATATATATATATATATATACAGGGGAGGCGAGGAGGTCCTGCGGGGCGAGGAATTAATAAAAATCAAAATAAAAATAATCAAAATAAAAATAAAAATGTATATCTGTAGGGGAGGTGGGGAGAGGGGAGAGGAGGGAAGTTAAAATTAAATTAAAATACAACAGGCAGAGGAGGGAAAATGAAATTAAATGAAAACACAAGGAGAGGAGGAACAATAAAATTAAAATGATATGTATTTATAAATAAAATTGCAATTATTTATATGTATGGGAGGTGGGGAGAGGAGAGAAATTAAAATTAAATTAAAATAGAGTGGGGAGAGGAGAAGTAAAATTAAATAAAAATATAGGGAGAGGAGGAAAAATAAAATTAAATAAAAATCTAGAGGGAGAAGAGGAAAAAAAGAAATAAGAATATAAGGAGAAGGAGGAAGAGGTGAGAGGGAGAGGAGGGAAATAAAATAAAATGAAATGATATAAAATAAAATAAAATAAAGTAAAATAAAATAAAATAGAAATAAAATAAAATAAAATAAAATAAAAATAAAATAAAATGGAAATACAGAGGGAGAGGAGGGAAAAAAGTGAAATAAAAATCGAAGGAGAGGAGAAAAAGAGAATTAAATAGAAATACAAAGAGAGGAGGAAAAAATAAAATAAAAATATCAGGAGAAGGAGGAAGAAGGAGAGGAGGAGAGGAAAGAAGGATTGGGGAAAAATGAGGAAAAAGGGAAAAAATGAGGAAAAAAGGAGGAAAAGGGAAAATAAAGGGAAAATTAAGGGAAAATAAAGGGAAAATAAAGGGAAAAAAGGGGAAAAATAAAGGGAAAAAAAGCAGGAAAAAGGGGAAAAAAGGAGAAAAAAAGTAGGAAAAAGGGAAAATAATAAAAGGAAAAAAAGCAGGAAAAAGGGATAAAGGGAAAATAAAGGGAAAAAGCAGAAAAATGGGAAAATAAAAGGAAAATAAAAGGAAAATAAAAGGAAAATAAAAGGAAAATTAAGGGAAAATTAAGGGAAAATAAAGGGGAAAAAAAGGGAAAATAAAGGGAAAATAAAGGGAAAAAAGCAGGAAAAAGGGGAAAAAAGGAGAAAAAAAGCAGGAAAAAGGGAAAATAATAAAAGGAAAAAAGCAGGAAAAAGGGATAAAGGGAAAATAAAGGGAAAAAAGCAGGAAAATGGGAAAATAAGGGAAAATAAAGGGAAAAAAGGGGGAAAATAAAGGGAAAAAAAGGGAAAATAAAGGGAAAATAAAGGGAAAATAAAGGGAAAATAAAGGGAAAAAAGCAGAAAAATGGGAAAATGGGAAAATAAAGGGAAAATAAAGGGAAAAAAGCAGGAAAATGGAAAATAAAAGAGAAAAAAAGGAGGAAAAAGGGAAATAAAAGGGAAAAAAGCCGAAAAAGGGGAAGGAAAAGCAAATTCTCCCTTTGTTATTTCTCCTCTTTCTCATCCCGAAATTCGCAGCTGCGCCGGAAAATGCGTTGGGAAAGGCAGGAAAAGACCTAAAATATCCCAAAAAAACCCCAAAAAAATCCAAAAAAACCCCAAAAAAACCCAAAAAAATCCCCAAAAGCCGCGCGGATCCAATGCTGGAATCGGCGGAGATTTTTGGGGTAAAAAGCTCCAAAAATGGGTTCGAAATTCGACTCGGAAATCGCAAATTTCCGCCGCTCGTCGCTCCCGAAATCCCGAATTTTCTCGGCTGATCGTCGCCGAGATTTTCCCCGCGGAAGTTGCGCAGCCGCGCAGCCAAAATCCCCCCAAAATCGCCGAATATTCCGGTTTTCACCCGAAAAATAAATCCCAAATCCCCCAAAATCTCCAAATTCTCCTTTTTTCACCCCAAAAAAAAAACCCCAAATCGCTCAAATTCTCCAAATTCTCCTTTTTTCACCCCAAAAAAAATCCCAAATCCCTCCCGAGGTTCTCTAAATTCTCCTTTTTTCACCCCAAAAAAATCCCCAAATCCCTCAAAATCTCCAAATATTCCTTTTTTCACCCCAAAAAATAAATCCCAAATCTCTCCCGAGGTTCTCCAAATTTTCCTTTTTCACCCCAAAAAAATCCCCAAATCCCTCAAAATCTCTAAATATTCCTTTTTTCAACCCAAAAAATAAATCCCCAAATCCCTCAAAACCTCCAAATATTCCTTTTTTCACCTCCAAAAAAAAATCCCCAAATCCTTCAAAATCTCTAAATATTCCTTTTATCACCCCCCAAAAAAATCCCCAAATCCCTCAAAATCTCCAAATATTCCTTTTTTCACCCCAAAAAATAAATCCCAAATCCCTCAAAATCTCCGAATATTCCTTTTTTCACCCCAAAAAATAAATCCCAAATTCCTTCCAGGGTTTTCCAAATATTCCTTTTTTCACCCCCAAAAAAAAACCCCCAAATCCCTCAAAATCTCCAAATATTCCTTTTTTCACCCCAAAAAAATTCCCCAAATCGCTCCCGAGGTTCTCCAAATTCCCCTTTTTTCACCCCAAAAAAATCCCCAAATCCCTTCCGGGGTTTTCTCCAAATATTCCTTTTTTTCAACCCAAAAAAAAAAATCCCAAATCTGCCAAAAAATCCCAAATCTTCCCCGCCGAGGCGAAGCGGCAAAGGAAGTTGGGAGGGAAATGGGAATTTCGGGTTTTTTGGGAGGAAAATGGGAATTTCGGGGATTTGGGGAGGAAAATGGGAATTTCGGGGATTTGGGGAGGAAAATGGGAATTTCGGGGTTTAGCTCTGGCCGGAAATCCGCTGGGAAAATCCCTAAAAATCCCCAAAAATCACCGAAATTCCCCCAAAATCCCCCAAATCCAGGAAAGCCGCGGCGCATCCGGTAACCAAACGCAGACAGAGAGATAAAAAGAGGATAAAAAATGGAAATAAAATTTAAAAAAATCACAAAAAAATCCCCCAAAACCCCCAAATCCAGGAAACCCGCAGCGCATCCGGTAACCAAACACAGACAGAGAGATAAAAAGAGGATAAAAAATGGAAATAAAAACCAAAAAAATCACCAAAAATTCCCTAAAATCCCGAAAATCCAGCAAACCCGCAGCGCATCCGGTAACCAAACGCAGACAGAGAGAGAAAAGAGAATAAAAAATGAAAATAAAAACCCCAAAAATCACCGAAATTCCCCCAAATCCAGGAAATCCGGTAACCAAAGGCAGACAGAGACATAAAAGAGAATAAAAAATGAAAATAAAAACCCAAAAAATCACAGAAATTCCCCCAAATCCAGGAAACCGGCGGCGGATCCCCGAAATCCAGGAAATCCGGTAACCAACCGCGGAGAGAGAGATAAAAAGAGGATAAAAAATGGAAATAAAATTTTAAAAAAATCACCAAAAATTCCCTAAAAACCCCAAATCCAGCAAACCCGCGGCGCATCCGGTAACCAAACGCAGACAGAGACATAAAAGAGAATAAAAAATGAAAATAAAACCAAAAAAATTACAGAAATTCCCCCAAATCCAGCAAAGCCGCGGCGCACTCCCCAAATCCAGGAAATCCGGTAACCAACCGCAGACAGGGAGATAAAAAGAGGATAAAAAATGGAAATAAAATTTAGAAAAATCACCGAAAATTCCCTAAAATCCCGAAAATCCAGCAAACCCGCAGCGCATCCGGTAACCAAACGCAGACAGAGAGAGAAAAAGAGGATAAAAAATGGAAATAAAATCCCAAAAAATCACAGAAATTCCCCCAAATCCAGGAAATCCGGTAACCAACCGCGGACAGAGAGGTAAAAAGAGGATAAAAAATGGAAATAAAAACCCAAAAAATCACTGAAATTCCCCCAAATCCAGCAAAGCCGCGGCGCATCTCCCAAATCCAGGAAATCCGGTAACCAAACACAGACAGAGAGAGAAAAAGAGGATAAAAAATGGAAATAAAATTTTTAAAAATCACCGAAATTCCCCCAAATCCAGCAAACCCGCAGCGCATCCGGTAACCAAACGCAGACAGAGAGATAAAAGAGGAAAAAAAATGAAAATAAAAACCCAAAAAATCACAGAAATTCCCCCAAATCCAGCAAACCCGGTAACCAACCGCAGACAGAGAGATAAAAGAGGCTAAAAAATGGAAATAAAATCCCAAAAAATCACAGAAATCCCCCAAATCCAGCAAAGCCGCAGCGCATCCGGTAACCAACCGCAGACAGAGAGAAAAATAGGATAAAAAATGGAAATAAAAACCCAAAAATCCCCGAAATTCCCCCAAATCCAGCAAACCCGCGGCGCATCCCCGAAATCCAGGAAATCCGGTAACCAACCGCGGAGAGAGAGATAAACAGAGGATAAAAAATGGAAATAAAATTAAAAAAAAATCACCAAAAATTCCCTAAAATCCCGAAAATCCAGGAAAGCCGCGACGCATCCGGTAACCAAACGCAGACAGAGAGGTAAAAAGAGGATAAAAATGGAAATAAAAACCCAAAAAATCACCGAAATTCCCCCAAATCCAGCAAACCCGCGGCGCATCCCCCAAATCCAGGAAATCCGGTAACCAAAGGCAGACAGAGAGATAAAAAGAGGATAAAAAATGAAAATAAAATTTAAAAAAAATCACTGAAATTCCCCCAAAAAATCCCCCAAATCCAGCAAACCGGCGGCGCATCCCCGAAATCCAGGAAATCCGGTAACCAAACGCAGACAGAGACATAAAAAGAGGATAAAAAATTAAAATAAAAACCCCAAAAATCACAGAAATTCCCCCAAATCCAGCAAACCCGCAGCGCATCCGGTAACCAACGGCGGACAGAGAGAAAAAAGAGAATAAAAAATGGAAATAAAATCCCAAAAATCACAGAAATTCCCCCAAATCCAGGAAATCCGGTAACCAAACACAGACAGACGGAAAAAAGATGATAAAAAATGAAAATAAAATCCAAAAAAATCGCCGAAATTCCCCCAAATCCAGCAAACCCGCGGCGCATCCCCGAAATCCAGGAAATCCGGTAACCAAACGCGGACAGAGAGATAAAACAGATTAAAAAATCCGAAAATAAATGGAAATAAATCCCCGCGGAGAGCAAATCTCCACTCCTACCTTGCGGCGCCTTCCCGAACCTCGCGGATTTCCCAAAATGCTCCAAAATCCCAAAAATCCGCTGGGAAAATCCCCCGAAAACCCCCAAAAAATCCCAAAAAATCACCGAAATTCACCCAATCCAGCAAAGCCGCGGCGCATCCCCCAAACCCAGGAAATCCGGTAACCGAAGGCGGACAGAGAGACAGAAAATCCGATTAAAAATGGAAATAAATCCCAAAAAACCCGCTGGGAAAATGCCCCAAAACCCCCAAAAAATCACAGAAAATCACCGAAATTCCCCCAAATCCAGGAAATCCGGTAACCAAACCGGACAGACAGACAGAAAATCCGAAAATAAATGGAAATAAATCGTCGCGGAGAGCAAATCTCCATTCCTACCTTGCGGCGCCTTCGGCAAACCCGCCGATTTCTCCTTGCCGAATTCCCAAAAAGCTCCAAAATCCCAAAAATCCGCTGGGAAAAATCCCCCGAAAACGCCCAAAAAATCCCCAAAAATCACCGAAATTCACCCAATCCAGCAAAGCCGCGGCGCATCCCCGAAACCCAGGAAATCCGGTAACCAAAGGCGGACAGACAGACAGAAAATCCGATGAAAAATGGAAATAAATCCCAAAAAACCCGCTGGGAAAATCCCCCCAAAACCCCCAAAAAATCACAGAAAATCACCGAAATTCCCCAAAATCCCCCAAATCCAGGAAATCCGGTAACCAAACCGGACAGACAGACAGAAAATCCGAAAATAAATGGAAATAAATCCCAAAAAACCCCCAAAAAATCACAGAAAATCACCGAAATTCTCCAAAATCCAGGAAATCCGGTAACCAAACCGGACAGACAGACAGAAAATCCGAAAATAAATCAAAATAAATCGTCGCGGAGAGGAAATCTCCATTCCTACCTTGCGGCGCCTTCGGCAAACCCGCGGATTTCTTCTTGCCGAATTCCCAAAATGCTCCGAAATCCCAAAAATCCGCTGGGAAAATCCCCCAAAAACCCCAAAAAATCCCAAAAAATCACCAAAAATTCACCGAAAATTCCCCAAAATCCCCCAAATCCAGGAAATCCGGTAACCAAACGCAGACAGACACATAAAACAAGATAAAAAATCCGATTAAAAATGAAAATAAATCCTCGCGGAGAGCAAATCTCCACTCGTACCTTGCGGCGCCTTCCCGAATCTCGTGGATTTCTGCGCGCTGGATTCCAAAAATGGGCGAAAAAGCCCAAAAATCCTTCCCAAATCGGCCGGGAAAATCCCCAAAAAAATCCCAAAAAAATCACCGAAATTCCCCCCAAATCCAGCAAAGCCGCGGCGCATCCCAAATGCTCCGAAATCCCCCAAATTCTCCCCAAACCCGCTGGGAAATCCGCTCAGAAAATCCAAAAATAATCCCAAAAAATCACAGAAAATCACCGAAATTCACCAAATCCAGCAAAGCCGCGGCGCATCCGGTAACCAAACGCAGACAGGGAGATAAAACAGATTTAAAAATCCAAGAAAAATGGAAAATAAATGAAAATAAATCGTCGCGGAGAGCAAATCTCCACTCCTACCTTGCGGCGCCTTCGGCAAACCCGCGGATTTCTTCTTGCCGAATTCCCAAAATGCTCCAAAATCCCAAAAATCTTCTCCAAACCCGCTGGGAAAATCCCCCAAAAACCCCAAAAAATGCTAAAAAATCACCGAAAAATCCCCGAAAATTCCCCAAAATCCCCCAAATCCAGGAAATCCGGTCACCAAACGCAGACAGACAGACAAAACACATTAAAAAAATCGAGAAAAATTGAAATAAATCGTCGCGGAGAGCAACTCTCCACTCCTACCTTGCGGCGCCTTCCCAAAACCCGCCGATTCCTTCGCGCCGAATCCCCAAAAAGCTCCAAAATCCCCAAATTTCTCCCCAAACCCGCTGGGAAATCACCCCAAAAACCCCAAAAAATGCCAAAAAATCACCGAAAATTCACGGAAAATTCCCCAAAATCCCCCAAACCCAGGAAATCCGGTAACCAAACACAGACAGACAGATAAAACAGCATAAAAAATCAGATTAAAATTGAAAATAAATCGTCGCGGAGAGCAAATCTCCACTCCTACCTTGCGGCGCCTTCCCAAAACCCGCCGATTCCTTCGCGCCGAATCCCCAAAATGCTCCAAAATCCCCAAATTTCTCCCCAAACCCGCTGGAAATCACCCCAAAAATGCCAAAAAATCCCCGAAAATTCACCGAAAATTCCCCAAAATCCCCCAAATCCAGGAAATCCGGTCACCAAACGCGGACAGACACATAAAACAGCATAAAAAATAGAGAAAAAAAGAAAATAAATCGTCGCGGAGAGCAAATCTCCACTCCTACCTTGCGGCGCCTTCCCGACCCTCGCGGATTTCTTCGCGCCGAATCCCCAAAAAGCTCCAAAATCCCCCAAATTTCTCCCCCAACCCACGGGAAATCCACTGGGAAAATCCCAAAAAATCACCGAAAATTCACCGAAAATTCCCCAAAATCCCCCAAATCCAGGAAATCCGGTCACCAAACGCGGACAGACAAATAGAAAAACCGAAAATAAATGGAAATAAATGGTCGCGGAGAGCAAATCTCCACTCCTACCTTGCGGCGCCTTCCCAAAACCCGCCGATTCCTTCGCTCCGAATCCCCAAAAAGCTCCAAAATCCCAAAATTTCCCCCCAAGCCCGCGGGAAATCCGCTGGGAAAATCCCAAAAAATCACCGAAAATTAAAAAAAAATTCACGGAAAATTCCCCAAAATCCCCCAAATCCAGGAAATCCGGTCACCAAACGCAGACAGACACATAAAACAGCATAAAAAATAGAGAAAAAAAGAAAATAAATCATCGCGGAGAGCAAATCTCCACTCCTACCTTGCGGCGCCTTCGCCAAACCCGCCGATTCCTTCGCGCCGAATCCCCAAAAAGCTCCAAAATCCCCCAAATTCCTCCCCAAACCCGCGGGAAATCCGCGCGAGTTGCGCATCGCGGCGCGGCTTCGGCACTCTGCGTGCTGCGCTCCTCCTCGGTCACCTTTAAATGCATTTTTTACTGCGGCGGCGGATTTTATTTGCAGATCATAAAATGCACCTCGGAGCTGCTGCCACGGCTGCTTTATGACCTTGACGGATGGTGGTCACCTGGAGGAGGTTTAAATCTGCCCGGCGAGGAGAGGAAATGGCCGAAAATTGGGGGGAAATGGGGGGTTTGGGGGTTTGGGGGATTGGTTTTGGGGGTTTTGGGGGATTTGGGGGTTTGGGGGAGAGAAATGGGGAGAAAATGGGGAGAAAATGGAGAAATTGGGGAAATTGGGGGAAAAATAGGGAAAAAATGGGGGAAAAATGGGAAAAATTGGGGAAAAATGGGGGAAAAATGGGGAAATTGGGAAAATTGGGGTTGGGGATTTGGGGGATTGGGGAGAGAAGTGGGAGAAAATGGGAGAAAATGGGGAGAAAATGGGGAGAAAATGGGGGAAATAATGGGGGAAAATGGGGAGAAAACGGGGAGAAAATGGGGGAAAATGGGGAAAAATGGGGAAAAATGGGAAGAAATTGGGAGAAATATGGGGAAAAGGGAAGAAATGGGGACAAAATGGGGAAAATGTGGGGGAAAATGGGGGAAGGGGGAAATGGGGAAATAATGGGGAGAAATGGGGAAATTGGGGAAATTTGGGAGAAATTGGGGGGATTTGGGAATTAATGGGGAAAATGGGGGCAATTGGGAGAGAAATGGGGGAAAAAATGGGAAAATAGGGAAAAAATGGGAAAAATGGGAGAAAATGGGGAGAAAATGGAGAAATTGGGGAAAATGGGGGAATTTGGGAGAAATGGGGAGAAAATAGGGAAAAATGGGGAGAAAATGGGGAAAATGGGGAATTGGGGAAATTTGGGGGAAATGGGGAAAAATGGGGAGAAATGGGGAGAATTGGGGGGAAATGGGAAGAAAATGGGGAGAAAAGGGGAGAAATGGGGAGAAAGTGGGACAAAATGGGGAAAAAATAGGGAAAAAATAGGGAAAAAATGGGGAGAAATGGGGAAAAATGGGGATTTTTGGAAGGGAAAAGGGTGGAGAGGATGAGATTTGGGGAGAAAATTGGGGAAAATGGGGAAAATAATGGGGGAAATTGGGGAAAATAATGGGGAAAAAGGGGAAAAAGGGAGAAAATGGGGAAAATGGGGGAAAATGGGGAAAATAATGGGGAGAAATGGGGGGAAATGGGCAAAAAAAAGGGGATTTTTGGAAGGGAAAAGGGTTGGGAGGATGAGATTTGGGGGAAAAAATATATATATATTGGGGGAGAGTGTGGGAAAAAATATCTTCTATAGGGTGGGAATGAAAAAAAAGTGATTTTTTGTGGGGAAAAATGGTTGAGAGGATGAGATTTGGGGAGAAAAATGGAAATATCTTATAGATGGGGGGAGAGGGTGGGAATAAAATATTTTATATGGGGTGGGAATGAAAAAAAAAGTGATTTTTTGGAAGGAAAAAAGGGTTGAGAGGATGAGATTTGGGGGAAAAATAATACGAAATAATCCTAAAATGAATATTAAATGTTAAATACTAATGAAATATTAAATAAAAATAAAATAATGTGGGGAAGATTATAAAAGGTGGGATGGGAATGAAAAAAAAGTGATTTTTTTGGAAGGAAAAAAGGGTTGAGAGGATGAGATTTGGGGGGAAAATAATATGAAATAATCCTAAAATGAATATTAAATATTAAATGATGATAAAATGTTAAATTGAAATAAAATAATATGGTGGAAGATTATAAAAGGTGGGGTGGGAATGAAAAAAAAGTGATTTTTTTTGGAAGGAAAAAGGGTTGAGAGGATGAGATTTTGGGGAAATAAACATAAAAATATCTATAAATATATCTATATAAATATATCTATAAATATATATATAAACATATAAAACATATAAAAATATATAAAAATATATAAATATATAAATATATAAATATATAAATATAAAATATATATAAATATATAAAATATATAAAAATAAATATAAAAATATATAAATATATAAAAATAAATATAAAACTATAAAAATATATAAAATATATTTATATATAGGAGAGAATGTGGGAAAATATCTATATATAAACAAAATAATATTAAAAAATATATATAGGGTGGGAATGAAAAAAAAAATGGAAATTCGAGGAAAAAAAACCTTTAAAACGTTAAGATTTTGGGGGAAAAAAAAATCTTATTAATGGGAAATAAATCCTGTTAGGGTGAGAATGTAAAAAACAGAAAAAAAAGCGATTTTTTGGCACCAAAAAGAACATTTTTGCAAGAAGCCACTCGGCCAGAGTTGGAGGAAATTTATTTTCGATCCATGCAGAGAAACCACAGTACAGGAGAATGAAAGAACACAGAAAATGGACTTTTTTGGGTTTTTTTTTCCTTTTTCTCCCGTTCTGATCATCCCCATAATGTTCGAATTTTAAATTTATTTTTCCTTTTTTTTTCCTTCCTTTCTTTCGTCTTTATTTCCCTTTTTTTTTCTTTACCTCTATTTCCTTTTCAGTATTTCTTTTTATATTTTTATTTTATTTCATTTCCTTTTATATTTTATATTTTATTTTATTGTCAATGACATCACTTCGCCCAGGCAGAAATTCAGATTTCCTCACCACAATCCCGATTTACAGACATTTCCACAAAATCCGTATTTTTCCCCTTTTTTCCCCATTTTTCCATCATTTTTCCCAATTTTTCCCCATTTCTTCCCCCATTTTTTCCATCATTTTTACCCCATTTTTCCCATTTTTTCCATATTTTTCCCCATTATTTCCATGTTTTTTCCCATTTTTTCCCATTTTTCCATATCTTTCCCCATTTTTTCCATATTTTTTCCCATTTTTCACCATAATTTTTCCCTTTTTTTCCCCATATTTTTTCCATATTTTTCCATATTTTTCCCTTTTTTTCATCATTTTTTCCCATTTTTCCCCATTTTTTTCATAATTTTTCCCATTTTTCCATATCTTTCCCCATTTTTTCCATATTTTTTCCCATTTTTTCCCATCATTTTTCCCCCTATTTTTTCCCATTTTTCCCATATTTTTCCCATTTTCCCCCCATTTTCCCATCATTTTTTCCCTATTTTTTCCCTATTTTTTCCATTTTTTCCCATTTTTTCCCATCAATTTTCCCCAATTTTTTCTATCATTTTTTCCCATTTTTCCATCATTTTTTCCCATTTTTTCCCCATTTTTTCCGTCATTTTTCCCCATTTTTTTCCATATTTTTCCCCATTTTTTCCCGTTTTTTCCATCATTTTTCCCCATTTTTTTCCCATATTTTCCCATATTTTCCCCATATTTTCCCCATTTTTCCATCTTTTCCCCAATTTTTCCCATTTTTCCATCATTTTCCTCCTCCAACACTCCCATGAGCCGAAAAACCCAACAAAAACAAAACAAATTTTCCAATCCAAAACCACAACAAACGGGATGAAAAATTAAAAAAAAAACCCAAATAAAAATCCATTTTTTCCCTTTTCGCTGCTCGGAAATAACTTAAACCATTTTATAACAATAATAATTTTTTTTTTCCCTTTTCAATCCAAGTCTCTCTTTTTTATTTTTTAATTTTTTTTCTTTTTTTCTCCCACGGAGAAATTAAAAAAAAACCAAAAATTCAAATTTCTTCTCCTCTCGCGGCGGAAAAACCTCTCGAGTTCCTCGGATTGGATTTATTTCATTTTATTTCATTTTATTTCATTTTATTTCATTTTATTTCAGTTTTTTCGTTCATTTCTCGCGGCTTTGGGTGGCGAAGGAGGGAGGAGTTTGGGGTTGATTTTATCCGGTTTTTTCCCTTTTTTTGGGTTGGTTTTTTGTGGGTTTTTCGGGTTTTTTGCGGTTTTTTTCCGGTGGTTTTTTCGGGTTTTTTTCGGGCTTTTTTCGGGGGTTTTTGGGTTTTTTTCGCCGTTTCTTTGCGGCTTTTTTCTGGGTTTTTTGGGAGTTTTTTTCGGGTTTTTTTCCTGATTTTTCCCATTTTTTTCTGTGTTTTTGAGAGTTTTTTGCGGGTTTTTCGCGGTTTCTTTGAGGGTTTTTGTCTGGTTTTTTTGCGAGTTTTTTTCTGGGTTTTTCCCTGATTTTTTGTCGGTTTTTTGCGGGGGTTTTTCGAGTTTTTTTCGCCCTTTCTTTGCGGGTTTTCTTCTGGTTTTTTTGCGAGTTTTTTGCTGGTTAATTCCTGATTTGTTGCCTGTTTTTTGCGGGGGTTTTGCGAGTTTTTTGCCAGTTTTTTTGCGGTTTTTTTGCAGCTTTTTTCTGGGTTTTTTGCGAGTTTTTTGCGGGTTTTTTCCTGATTTGTTGCCAGTTTTTTGCGGGGATTTTGCGAGTTTTTTGCAGGATTTTTCGCCGGTTTTTTGCGAGTTGTTTTGCGGGTTTTTTTTCCTGATTTTTTGCGGGTTTTTTCCTGATTTTTTCCCAGTTTTCTCTGGGGTTTTGCGAGTTTTTTGCGGGTTTTTGCTGGTTTTTTGCCTCTTTTTTTCCTGATTTTTTTTGCCGCTTTTTTGCGGGCTTTTTCCAGTTTCTTTGCAGGTTTTTGTGCGAGTTTTTTGCGGTTTTGTCCTGATTTATTGCCTGGGTTTTTCTGGTTTTTAGCGACTTTTTTTGCTGTTTTTTTCGTTGGTTTTTTGCCGGCTTTTTCCGGATTTTTTGTCGGGTTTTGCGGGTTTTTTCCTGATTTTTTGCCAGTTTCTTTGTGGGTTTTTTGCCAGTTTTTTGCTGATTTTTTGCCAGTTATTTGCGGGTTTTTTTCCAGTTTCATTGCGGGTTTTTTCCTGATTTTTTGCCGGGTTTTTTGCGGGTTTTTGCGGGTTTTTTCCAGTTTTTGCTGGTTTTTTTCGCGGGTTTTTTGCCGGGTTTTTTCCGGGTTTTTTGCCGTTTTTTGCCGGGGTTTTTGCGAGTTTTTCCTGACTTTTTTGCCATTTTTTGCAGGGTTTTTTTGCCAGGTTTTTTCCAGTTTCTTTACCGGTTTTTTCCTGATATTTTGCCTGTTTTTTGCCAGTTTTCTGCATCTTTTTTCCCCTTTTTCCCCTTTTTTCCCGCATTTTCTGCCCCTCGGCGACAAAAACCAAACCAACCCTCCGACAACCAAAACAACCCAACAAAAAACCCCCAAAAAACCCAAAATCTCTTCCAACCAACCAACCACCAAAACCAACCCCAAACCCCAAATCACAACCAAAACCACCAAACTCATTTTTCCTCTCCATTTTCCCACCATTTTCCCACCTTTTCCCCCATTTTCCCACCATTTTTCCGCTTTTTCCCACCGTTTCTCCAGTTTTTTCACCGTTTTTCCACAGTTTTTTCACCGTTTTTCCACCCTTTTTTCCACAGTTTTTCCACCCTTTTTTCCACAGTTTTTCCACCCTTTTTCATCGTTTTCCACTGTTTTTCCACAGTTTTTTCACAGTTTTTTCACCTTTTCTCACCGTTTTTTCACAGTTTTTCCACCGTTTTTCCACCGTTTTTCACCGTTTTTTCACAGTTTTTCCACCGTTTTTCACCGTTTTTCCACCGTTTTCCACCGTTTTTCACCGTTTTTCCACCGTTTTCCACCGTTTTTCCACCGTTTCCCTCCATTTCCCCCCACTTTCCCCCCAAACCACCTCTCCAAACACCCTTCCAACATCAAAAAAAACCCCATTTTCATCTCAAGTAAAACTAAAACTCGACGTCAGCTCTCGGATCCGGTTCTCCCTGTTCATCTTCTTGAGCTTCATGCGGCGGTTTTGGAACCAGATCTTGACCTGGCGGTCGGTGAGGTTGATGCTGCGGCTGATCTCCAGGCGGCGCTCGCGGGTCAGGTACATGTTGAACAGGAACTCCTTCTCCAACTCCAGCGTTTGGTGTTTGCTGTAAGGGCAGCGCTTCTTGCGGCCGCTGCGCGCCGTCAGCCACGTGCCCGGCGGGCTGCCGCCGGCCCGAGCGTCCTCTGCGGGGAAACAGCCGAGGTCAGGAGAGCTAAAAATCGGGGTTTTTTAGCCCAAAAAATGGGGTTAAATGGCTTTTTTCCCGTTAAAATTGCACTTTAAATGAAGATAATTGCACTTTAAATGAAGATAATTGCACTTAAAATGAAGATAATTGCATTTAAAATGAAGATATTTGTGGAGCCTCCTCTGCGGGGAAACAGCCGAGGTCAGAGGGACCGAAAATGGGGCTTTTTTAGCCCAAAAAAATTGGGGTTTTCCCCGAAAAAATTGCTTTTTTCCTGGAAAGTAAAGGGTTAGAAATAAAGCTATTTGTGTTTTCCACGTGCCCGAGGAGCTGCCGGCCCGAGCGTCCTCTGCGGGGAAACAGCCGAGGTCAGAGGGACCGAAAATGGGGCTTTTTTAGCCCAAAAAAATTGGGGTTTTCCCTGAAAAAATTGCTTTTTTTCCGGAAAGTAAAGGGTTAAAAATGAAGATATTTATGTTTTCCACGTGCCCGAGGAGCTGCCGGCCAGAGCGTCCTCTGCGGGGAAACAGCCGAGGTCAGAGGGACCAAAAATGGGTTTTTTTAGCCCAAAAAATTTGGGTTAAATGGTGTTTTTCCCCCTAAAAAATGGGTTAAATTGCTTTTTTTCCGGAAAGTAAAGGGTTAAGAATGAAGGTATTTGTGTTTTTCTGGAGCTCTCCGCCGGAGCGTCCTCTGCGGGGAAACAGCCGAGGTCAGGAGAGCTAAAAATGGGGTTTTTTACCCCCCAAAAAAATTGGGGTTTTCCCCGAAAAAATGGGTTAAATGGCTTTTTATCCGGCAAGAAAAGGGTTAAAAATGAAGATATTTATGTTTTCCAGGTTCCCGAGATGCTCTCGGCCGGAGCCTCCTCTGCAGGGAAACAGCCGAGGTCAGGAGAGCTAAAAATGGGGTTTTTTTACCCGAAAAAATGGAGTTAAATGGTGTTTTTCCCCCTAAAAAATGGGTTAAATGGCTCTTTTTCCGGAAAGAAAAGGGTTAAAAATGAAGGTATTTGTGCTTTTCTGGAGCTGTCAGCCGGAGCTTCCTCTGCGGGGAAACAGCCGAGGTCAGCACAGCCGAAAATGAGGTTTTTTACCCCAAAAATTTGGGTTAAATCGTGTTTTTTCCCCTAAAAAATTGGCTAAATTGCATTATTTTCCGGAAATAAAAGGGTGAAGAATGAAG
Organism: Lichenostomus cassidix; assembly: GCF_008360975.1. Lineage (NCBI taxonomy): Eukaryota > Metazoa > Chordata > Aves > Passeriformes > Meliphagidae > Lichenostomus > Lichenostomus cassidix. Next base: position 83,487 of record NW_028147966.1, read on the forward strand.
GTATTTGTGTTTTTCTGATGCTCCCGGCCGGAGCGTCCTCTGCGGGGAAACAGCCGAGGTCAGAGGGACCAAAAATGGGGTTTTTCACCCCAAAAAATTTGGTTAAATGGTGTTTTTTTCCCCTAAAAAATTGGCTAAATTGCATTATTTTCCGGCAAGAAAAGGGTTAAAAATTGAGGTATTTGCGTTTTTCCCATGCTCCCGGCCGGAGCGTCCTCTGCGGGGAAACAGCCGCGGTCAGCACAGCCGAAAATGGATTTTTTTAGCCCAAAAAATGGGTTTAAATGGTTTTGTTTCGCGAAAAATTTGTGTTAAATGGCTTTTTTCCCGTTAAAATTGCACTTAAAATGAAGGTATTTGTGTTTTTCTGATGCTCCCGGCCGGAGCCTCCTCTGCGGGGAAACAGCCGAGTTCAGCAGAGCCGAAAATGGGGATTTTTCCCCAAAAAATTTGGGTTAAATGGCTTTTTTCGTGAGAAAATTGGGTTAAATGGGATTTTTCCGGAAAGAAAAGGGTTAAAAATGAAGCTATTTGTGTTTTTTTGGAGCTCTCGGGTTTCGTCTCCTCTGCGGGGAAACAGCCGAGGTCAGGAGAGCCGAAAATGGGGTTTTTTACCCAAAAAAATTGGGTTAAATGGCTTTTTTTCCGTGACAAAATTAAGTTTAAATGGCTTTTTTTCGTGGGGGAAAAAAAAGGGTTAAATGCCATTTTTTCCAGCAAGAAAAGGGTTAAAAATAAAGATATTTTTTGTGGTTTTTCCAGGCGGAGGTGACGGGAGGAGAAAGGAGAGACACGACTGGGGCTTTGGGGTGGAAACGCCTTTTTTCCCCAAAAAATGGGTGAAAAATAAAGATATTTGTGTTTTCCTGATGCTCTCGGCCTTTTCCCGGCAAGAAAAGGGTTAAAAATAAAGCCATTTTTGTGGGTTTTATGACGTTTTTCCAGGTGGAGATGATGGGAGGATAAAGGAGAGACACGACTGGGGAGGGAAATGGCTTTTTTCCCCCAAAAAATCTGGGTTAAAATAAAGAAATTTGTGTTTTTCTGATGCTCTCGGCCGGAGCCTCCTCTGCGGAGAAACAGCCGCGGTCAGCAGAGCCAAAAACTGCTTTTTTTCCCCCAAAAAAATTGGGTTAAAGGGCTTTTTTTTCGTGAAAAAATTGGATTAAATGGCTGTTTTTCCTGAAAAAATTGGGTTAAATGGATTTTTTTCGTGAAAAAATTGGGTTAAATGCCATTTTTTTTCCGGCAAGAAATGGGTTAAAAATAAAGCTATTTTTTGTGTATTTTTTGTGGTTTTTCCTGGCGGAGGTGACGGGAGGAGAAAGGACAGACACGTTTGGGAGGGAAATGGCTTTTTCCCCAAAAAATTTGGGTGAAAATAAATATATTTGTGTTTTTCTGGAGCTCTCGGCCTTCACCTCCTCTGCACAGCTGAAATCGGCGGGTTTTACCCCAAAAAAATTGGGTTAAATAGCTTTTTTTTGGGTGAAAAATTTCAGGTAAATAGCTTTTTTTTCGGGGAAAAAAAATGGGTTAAATGGCTTTTTTTTACTCCCCAAAAATAGGTTAAATGGCATTTTTTTCCCCAAAACTGGGTTAAATGGCATTTTTTATCCCAAAAATGGGTTAAACGGCGATTTTTACCCCAAAAAATGGATTAAATGGCTTTTTTTACCCCAAATAATGGGTTAAATGGCTTTTTTTTCCCCAAAAAAAAGAGTTAAATTGCATTTTTTACCCCAAAAAAATGGATTAAATGGCATTTTTTACCCCAAATAATGGGTAAAATGGCTTTTTTTTACCCCCAAAAAATGGATTAAATGGCATTTTTTACCCCAAAAACTGGATTAAATGCCTTTTTTCCCCCCCAAAAAATGGGTTAAATGGCTTTTTTTTGGTGAAAAATTTGAGGGAAATGGCTTTTTTTTTTCGTGAAAAAAAAAAAAAAAAGGGTTAAACCGCCTTTTCCGGCAAGAAAAGGGTTAAAAATAAAGCAATTTTTTTTGTTTTTCTGACTTTTTTTCGAGGCGGAGGTGATGGGAGGATAAAGGAGAGAAACGGTTTGCGGGTTTGGGGATGGAAATGGCTTTTTTACCCCAAAAAATTGGGTTAAAAATAAATATATTTTGATTTTTCTGATGCTCTCGACCTTCGTCTCCTCTGCGGGAAACAGCCGCTGTCAGCAGAGCCAAAAATGGCTTTTTTTTACCCCAAAAAATGGAATAAATGGCTTTTTTTCCCCCCAAAAAATGGAATAAATGGCATTTCTCCCCGAAAAAAAATGGGTTAAATGGCATTTTTTACCCCAAAACAATCGATTAAATGGCATTTTTTACCCCAAAAAACGGATTAAATGGCATTTTTTATCCCAAAGAAATTGATTAAATGACATTTTTTACCCCAAAAAATTGATTAAATGGCATTTTTTACCCCAAAAAAGGGTTAAATGGCATTTCTCCCCGAAAAAAATGGGTTAAAATGGCATTTTTCCCGTAAAAATTGCGCTAAAAATAAAGATTTTTGGTGGTTTTTGTGACGTTTTTTCGAGGTGGAGGTGATGGGAGGATAAAGGAGAGAAACGGTTTGGGAGTTTGGGGATGGAAATGGCTTTTATTTCCGGAAAAAAATGGGTTAAAATTAAATATATTTTGATTTTTTTCTGATGCTCTCGACCTTCGCCTCCTGTGCGGGAAACAGCCGCGGTCAGGAGAGCCAAAAATGGCTTTTTTTACCCCAAAAAATGGAATAAATGGCATTTTTTACCCCCAAAAAATTGATTAAATGGCATTTTTTACCCCAAAAAATGGGTTAAACGGCATTTTTTACCCCTAAAAAATTTATTAAGTGGCTTTTTTTACCCCAAAAAATCAATTAAACGGCATTTTTTACCCCCAAAAAATTGATTAAATGGCATTTTTTACACCAAAAAATGGGTTAAATGGCGTTTTTTACCCCAAAAAATTGATTAAATGGCATTTTTTACCCCAAAAAATCGATTAAATGGCATTTTTTACCCCAAAAATGAGTTAAACGGCGATTTTTACCCCAAAAAAATGGATTAAATGGCATTTTTTACCCCAAATAATGGGTAAAATGGCTTTTTTTTACCCAAAAAAAGAGTTAAATTGCATTTTTTACCCCAAAAAAATTGATTAAATGGCTTTTTTACCCCCAAAAAAAGGGTTAATTTTTTTTACCCCAAAAAATGGGTAAAATGGCTTTTTTTTACTCCCCAAAAATAGGTTAAATGGCATTTTTACCCCAAAAAATGGGTTAAATGGCTTTTTTTTACCCAAAAAAATGGATTAAATTCTTTTTTTTTACCCCAAAAATTGGGTTAAATGTTCTTTTTTCCAAAAAAAAATGGGTTAAATTATTTTTTTTACCCCAAAAAATGAGCGGCCGGAGGATTAAATCCCTTTTTCCCCCCAAAAAAAGGTTCAAAATTCAGATTTTTGTGGTTTTCTGACATTTTTTCCAGTCGGAGATGGTGGGAGGATAAAGGAGAGACACGACTGGGGAGGGAAATGGCTTTTTTCCCCAAAAAATTTGGGTGAAAATAAAGATTTTTGGGTATTTTCTGGAATTCTTGACCTTCCCCTCCTGTGCTGGAAACAGCCGCTTTCAGCAGAGCCAAAAATGGCATTTTTTACCCCAAAAAAATCGGGAAAAATGGCATTTTTGACCCCAAAAAATGGGTTAAATGGCATTTTTTACCCCAAAAAATGGATTAAACGGCGATTTTTACCCCAAAAAAATGGATTAAACGGCGATTTTTACCCCAAAAAAATGGATTAAATGGCTTTTTTTTACCCCAAATAATGGGTTAAATGGCATTTTTTTCCCCAAAAAAATGAGTTAAATTGCATTTTTTACCCCAAAAAAATGAGCGGCCGGAGGATCAAATCCCTTTCTTTCCCCCCAAAAAAGGTTCAAAATTCAGATTTTTGTGGTTTTCTGACATTTTTTCCTGTCGGAGATAACGGGAGAGGAAAGGAGAGAAGCGATTTGGAGGTTTGGGGAGAAAAATGGTTTTTTTACCCCAAAAAACGGATTGAAAATGAGGCGAAAATAAAGATTTTTTGGGGTTTTTTTGGTGGTTTTTCCAAGCGGAGGAGGTTTGGGGAGAAAAATCGGGAAAATGGGTTTTTTTCCTCCCTAAAAAATGGGTTGAAATTCAAAATATTTTGATTTTTTGTGGTTTTTTTTTTCGATGGGGGATAAAGGAGAGATGAGGTTGAGATTCCATTTTCTGCTCCCCGGAGGAGCAAAATTTGGGCTGAAAATGAGATTTTTTGGGGAAAATAAATCCATTTTCTGCACCCAGGAGGAGCAAAATTTGGGTTGAAATTCAGATTTTTTTAGGGATTTTTTTGGGGGGAAAATAAATCCATTTTCTGCTCCCCGGAGGAGCAAAATTTGGGCTGAAAATGAGATTTTTGGGGGATTTTTTGGGGGAAATAATTCCATTTTCTTCACCCAGGAGGAGCAAAATTTGGGCTGAAATTCAAATTTTTGGGGATTTTTTTGGGAAATAAATCCATTTTCAGCTCCCTGGAGGAGCAAAATTGAGGCAATTCAGGGGAATTTTGGGCAAAATCAAAAAAAAACCAAAAAATCGACATCAAACTCATCTTTGCTCTTCGAATTTTGCTTAATTTTTGGAAAAAAAAGTTGATTTTTTTCGAATTTTGGGGGAAAAAAATTAACTTTTCGAGGCTCGCGAGGGATTTGGGATTTGATTTCCTGGATTTTCCACCCCGAAATTCCCCAAAATTCCCCCAAATTTCCCCAAATCACCCCAAATTCTCCAAAATTCCCCCAAAATTTCCCAAAATTTCCCCAAAATTCTCCCAAAATCCCCCAAAATTCCCCCAAATACTCCCAAAATTCCCAAAATTTCCCCAAAATTCCCCCAAATTCTCCTCTGACCCCAAAATTCCCCCAAAATTCCCAAAATTCCTCCTCCCAAACCAAAAACTTCCCAAATTCCTCCAATCTCGGAAATTCCCCAAAATTCCTGACCCTTAAACCCCAAATTCCCCCAAAATTCTCCCAAATTTCCCCAAAATTCCCCCAAATCCCCCCAAAATTCCCCCAAAATTTCCTCAAATTCTCAAATAATTCCCCAAATTCCCCAAATTTCCCAAATTCCTCAAACTCCCAAATTCCCCCAAAAGTCCCCAAATTTCCCCGAAACCCCCCAAAATTCCCAAAATCCTCAAAATAACCCAAAATCTCCCAAAATTCGGGTTTTTTCCCTCTCAGGTTCAACCTCAGGAACTTGAATTTCCATAAAAACCTTGAAAATCCACTTGGAATTCTCTTTCCGCCCAAAATTCCACCAGAAATCCCGATTTTTTACCCCAAAAAAACCCCAAAATTTGGGTTTTTCACCCCAAAAATCTCAACTCGGCGAATTTTCCCTTCAAAGCCCAAAACCCCAAAAGCGGCAAAATTCACCCCAAATCACCACGAAGCACAAAAACCTCCAAAAAAAATCCCAAAAATCCTATTTTTCACCCCAAATCCAACAAGATTTGAAAACAAAAATAAATCTAAATTTCTCTATTTCTTTATTTCCTCCCTCAGTGCAAATTCAACTCCAAAAATCACATTTTTTGGGGTTTTTTGGGGTTTTTTTGGGTTTTTTTTCCCAGCAAAATCTCTCCCGGCGACGCCTTGGGAATTTTGGGGGTTTTTTTAGGGTTTTGATAACCTTGACTTTGATTTTTTGGGTTTTTTGGGGTTTTTTGGGGGTTTGTTTTGGGATTTTTTTTTTTTTGGTTTTGGGGTTTTTTGGGTTTTTTGGGGTTTTTTGGGGTTGTTTGGGGTTTTGGGGATTTTTTTTTATTTTTTGGGGGTTTTTTTGTTTTGTTTTGGGTTTTTGGGTTTTTGTTTGTTTGTTTTGGGGTTTCTTTGGGGTTTGTTTTGGGGTTTGTTTTGGGGTTTTTTTGTTTGTTTTGGGGGTTTTTTTGGGTTTTGGTTTGTTTTGGGGTTTTTTGGGGTTTTTTGGGGGTTTATTTTGGGTTTTTGGGGTTTTTGTTTTGTTTTGGGGTTTTTTGGGTTTTTTTGGGGTTTTCTTTGGTTTGTTTTGGGTTTTTTGGGTTTTTGGTTTGTTTTGGGGTTTTTTTGGGGGTTTTTGGGTTTTTTTGGGTTTGTTTAGGGTATTTTCTTTGGTTTGGGGGTTTTTTGGGGTTGTTTTGGGGGTTTTTTTGTTTGTTTTGGGGGTTTTGGGGGTTTTTTGGTTTTTTTTTTTTTGTTTTTGGGTTTTTTGGTTGTTTTGGGGTTTTTCAGGGTTTTTTCGGTTTGTTTTGGGTTTTTTTGGGGTTTTTTTGGGGTGGAATCGAAGCTCAGCCGGCAGAGGAAATCATTTCCCCTCTGGATGGAGAAAAAAATTCCGGAGGGAAATGTTAATTAGTTGATAAAATCAATAGAAAAATGTTAATTATCTGATAAAATCAATGGGAAAATGCGAATTATGAAAAAAAATCAAGAAGTAAATGTGAATTATTGGACAAAATCGAGGGAAAAATGCGAATTTTTTGACAAAAATCGAGGGGAAAATGTGAATTATTCAATAAAATCAATAGGAAAATGCGAATTATTGGACAAAATCGAGGGAAAAATGCGAATTTTTGGACAAAAATCGAGGGAAAAATGCGAATTTTTGGACAAAACGCCAATTATTGAACTCAAGAGGGAAATGCGAATTATTCAACAAAATCAGGGAGGAAAAAAAGGGAATTTTGGGGGTTTTGGAGAGGTTTTGTCGGAGCTCCAGGAATTTTGGATAATCCCAAATTTCACCCCAATTTTGGGATATTTTAATCCATAAAGTTCAGGATGAGATTCGAGAGGAATTTCCCTCATTTTTTTCAACTTTATTTCCATTTATTTCCATTTTTTTCAACTTTATTTCCATTTATTTCCAATTTTTAATGTTTATTTCAATTTATTTCCTTTTTTTCAACGTTTATTTCAACTTAATCCCATTTTTTCAACGTTTATTTCAATTTATTCCCATTTTTTAACGTTTATTTCAACTTATTCCCATTTTTTCAACTTTTATTTCAATTTATTCCCATTTTTTTAAGGTTTATTTCACTTTATTCCCATTTTTTCAACGTTTATTTCCATTTATTTCCATTTTTCCCCCAAAATCCAACTCCATCCTCCACCTCCGGCTTTCCCCAGCTGGGAATTCCCAAAAAAACCCCAAATTTTGGGATATTTTAACCTCCAAATCTCAGGCTGAGATCCGAGCTGAATTTCCCTCATTTTTTTAAACTTTATTTCAACTTATTTCCATTTTTTCAACGTTTATTTCAATTTATTCCCAATTTTTTCAACGTTTATTTCACTTTATTCCCATTTTTTTTACGTTTATTTCACTTTATTCCCATTTCTCAACGTTTATTTCAACTTATTCCCATTTTTTCAACGTTTATTTCACTTTATTCCCATTTTTTAACGTTTATTTCACTTTATTCCCAATTTTTTCAACGTTTATTTCAACTTATTCCCACTTTTTCAACGTTTATTTCACTTTATTCCCATTTTTTAACGTTTATTTCAATTTATTCCCATTTTTTAAAGGTTTATTTCAACTTATTCCCATTTTTTTAATGTTTATTTCAATTTATTCCCATTTTTAAACGTTTATTTCAATTTATTTCCATTTTTTTAACGTTTATTTTCATTTTTCCCCCAAAATCCAACTCCATCCTCCACCTCCGGCTTTCCCCAGCTGGGAATTCCCAAAAAAAACCCCAAAAAAACCCCAAAAATTCCCCAATTTCGCCACCCGGAGCTCTTTCCGTGCGAATTTCAGCTGCGGAAAATCGAAATAATTCAAACCATCTGCGCAGCTCAACTCAAAGCTTTTCCTCCTCCGCAAACTCGAGTTTCATTCATCCCAAAAAACCGCAAAATTCAATTTAGAAAGAGATTTTTTTCCATCTTTGTCACGACCGGAATTCCCTCCCGGAGCTGCGAATTCCACTTTTTCCATTTTTTTGGGATTAATTTGTATTTTTTAAGGTTTTTTCCCCTTTTTTGGGTTTAATTTGCATTTTTTTCAGGTTTTTTTTTCCATTTTTTTGGGTTTAATTTGTATTTTTTAAGTTTTTTTTTCCATTTTTTGGGGTTTAATTTGGGTTTTTTAAGGTTTTTTATCCATTTTGGGTTAATTGTATTTTTTAGTTTTTTTCCCATTATTTTCATTTGAATTTGTATCTTTTAAGTTTTTTTCATTCTTTTCATTTGAATTTGTATTTTTTAAGGTTTTTCCCCATTTTTTGGGTTTAATTTGTATTTTTAAAGGTTTTTTTTCAATCTTTTCATTAATTTGTATTTTAAGGTTTTTCCCCATTTTTTGGGTTTAATTTGTATTTTTTAGGGTTTTTTTCTCATTCTTTTCACTTTAATTTGTATTTTTTAAGGTTTTTTTCCATTTTTTGGGTTTAATTTGTATTTTTTAAGGTTTTTTCCATTTTTTAAAAATCTTTTTTCCATTTTTTGGGTTTAATTTGCATTTTTTAAGGTTCCAAACAAAAACCAAACAAACCAAAAAAACAAAACCAAAATTTTTTTCCATTTTTTGGGGTTTAATTTGTATTTTTTAAGGATTTTTTCCTTTTTTTTGGGTTTAATTTGGGTTTTTTAAGGTTTTTATCCATTTTTTTGGGTTTAATTTGTATTTTTTTAGGTTTTTTTCCCATTATTTTCATTTGAATTTGTATTTTTTAAGTTTTTTTTTTCATTCTTTTCATTTGAATTTGTATTTTTTAAGGTTTTTTCCCCATTTTTTTGGGTTTAATTTGTATTTTTAAAGGTTTTTTTTTCAATTTTTTGGGTTTAATTTGTATTTTTTAAGGTTTTTTTTCCATTTTTTGGGTTTAATTTGTATTTTTTAGGGTTTTTTTCTCATTTTTTTGGGTTTAATTTGTATTTTTTAAGGTTTTTTTTCCATTTTTTGGGGTTTAATTTGTATTTTTTCAGGTTTTTTTTTCCATTTTTTGGGGTTTAATTTGTATTTTTTAAGGTTTTTTTCCATTTTTTTGGGTTTAATTTGTATTTTTTAAGGGGTTTTTTCCATTTTTTTGGGTTTAATTGCATATTTTTCAGGTTTTTTTCCATTTTTTGGGTTTAATTTGTATTTTTAAGGTTTTTTCCCATTTTTGGGGTTTAATTTGCATTTTTTAAGGAGTTTTTTTCCATTTTTTTGGGTTTAATTCGTATTTTTTCAGGTTTTATTTTCCATTTTTTGGGGTTTAATTTGTATTTTTTTAGGGGGTTTTTTCCATTCTTTTCATTTGAATTTGTATTTTTAAGGGTTTTTTTGAACCCAGAAGGAGCGAAATTCGCAAGGAAATGGATGGGAAAAATCAGAATTTATGGACCTCAAAAAGGGTAAAAATCTCTCAAAAATATCACTAATATCTCACTAAAATCTCACTAAAACATCTCTAAAATATCACCAATATATCACCTAAAGATCACCAAAATATCACCAAAATCTCACCTAAATCTCACCAAAGTCTCACCTAAATATCACCAAATTATCACCAAATTGTCATCAAAACATCACAAAAATATCACCAAAAACTCACCAAAATATCACCAAATTATCACCAAATTATCACCAAAATATCACCTAAATCTCACCTAAATATCACCAAATTATCACCAAAATCTCACCAAAAAATCACCAAAACATCACCTAAATATCACTAAAACATCACCAAAACATCACCAAAACATCACAAAAATATCACTAAAATATCACCAAAAACTCACCAAAATATCACCAAATTATCACCAAAGTATCACCTAAATATCACCTAAATATTACCAAAATCTCACCAAAATCTCACCAAAAAGTCACCAAAACATCACTAAAACATCACAAAAATATCACTAAAATATCACTAAAATATCACCAAATACTCACCAAAATATCACTAAAAACTCACCAAAAAATCACCAAAAAAATCACCAAAATATCACCAAAATATTACCAAAATATAATAAAAATATCCCCAAAATATCACCAAATTATCACCAAATTATCACCAGAATTTCCGCCCAGAAACCCCCAAATCTCCTCGATTTCCACCCAAAATTCTCCCCAAAAATCCGAATTTCCATCATTTATTTTCCAATAAAACAGATTTTCCTCCTCACGGGGAAAACTCGCTGCTGCCTTTGCTCCTCAAGGAGATTGAAATATGGAAATAAATCCTAAAAATAACAGGATTTGGGGCAAAAAATCTCGTTTTCGGGGTTTTTTTTCCATAGAAATATAGAAATAAATCCTAAAAATAACAGGATTTGGGGAAAAAAATCTGATTTTTGGGGTTTTTTTCCCATAGAAATATGTCAATAAATCCTAAAAATAACAGGATTTGGGGCAAAAAATCTCATTTTTGGGTTTTTTTTTCCATAGAAATATAGAAATACATCTTCAAAATAACAGGACTTGGGGAAAAAAATCTGATTTGGGGGTTTTTTTCCATAGAAATATGGAAATATATCTCCAAACCAACTGGATTTGGGGCTCAAGATCTGATTTTTGGGGTTTTTTCCATAGAAATATGGGGAAAAAAATATAAAAGATATAATAAATCTTCAAAACAACCGGATTTGGTGCAGAATATCTGATTTTTGGGGTTTTTCCCATAAATATATTTTCAAACCAACTGGATTTGGGGCAAAAAATCTCATTTTGGGGTTTTTTTCCATAGAAATATAGAAATATATCTTCAAAATAACAGGATTTGGGGTAAAAAATCTCATTTTGGGGTTTTTTTCCATAGAAATATAGAAATATATCTTCAAAATAACAGGATTTGGGGTAAAAAATCTCATTTTTGGGGTTTTTTTCCCATAGAAATATAGAAATATATCTTCAAACCATCAGGATTTGGGGTAAAAAATCTGATTTTGGGGGTTTTTTCCATAGAAATATATAAATATATCTTCAAAATAACTGGACTTGGGGAAAAAAATCTGATTTTGGGGTTTTTTCGCATAAAAATATGTAAATATCTTTTCAAACCAACCGGATTTGGGGCTCAAGATCTGATTTTTGGGGTTTTTATTCCATAGAAATATAGAAATAAATCTTCAAACCATCAGGATTTGATGCAGAACATCTGATTTTTGAGGTTTTTTTCCCATAAAAACATAAAACCACATTCCCAGCCCAGCAGGATTTGCTCCAGAATATCCAATTTTGGGCTTTTTTCCCATCAAAATACAAAAATATGTCTTCAAAACTGCAGGATTTGGGACAGAATATCTGATTTTTGGGTTTTTCCCCATCAAAATACATAAATATATTTTCAATACAACCGGATTTGGTTCAGAAAATCCAATTTTTGGGGTTTTTTCCCATAAAAACATAAAACCACATTCCCAGCCCAGCCGGATTTGGGGCAGAATATCTCATTTTGGGTTTTTTTCCCATAAAAATATGTAAATACATCTTCAAACCAACCGGATTTGGTTCAGAACATCCAATTTTTGGGGTTTTTTCCCATAAAAATACATAAATATCTTTCCAACCTAACCGGATTTGGTGCAGAATATCCAATTTTGGGTTTTTTTCCCCATAAATATCTTTCCAACCCAGTAGGATTTGGGGCAGAATATCCAATTTTGGGGTTTTTTTCCCATAAAAACATAAAACCACATTCCCAGCCCAGCCGGATTTGGTTCAGAATATCTAATTTTTGGGTTTTTTTCCCATAGAAATATAGAGATAAATCTTCAAAACAAACGGATTTGGGGCAGGATATCTCATTTTGGTTTTTTTTTCCCATAAAAATATAAAAACACATTTCCAACCAGCAGGATTTGGGGATCAATATCCAATTTCTGGGTTTTTTTTCTTATAAAAATAGGTAAATATATTTTCAAACCAGCAGGATTTGGTGCAGAATATCTCATTTTTGGGGTTTTTCCCATAAAAATATGTCAATACATCTTCAAACCAGCCGGATTTGGCTCAGAAAATCCAATTTTTGGGGTATTTTTCCCCAATTTCCCGAAGGCAGCAGCAGGAGCAGCAGCGAGCTCCCCATTAACCATTCCCCAATTAATTAAACCATTCAACCCCAATTAATTAATTAACGAATTAATTAATTAACCAATTCCCTACCTTTGCCCTCGCAGTCCGAGTTGTCGCTGCCGCTTCCCTCCGCGGAGCTCCTCCCGCGCTCCTTCCCCGCGGAGCTCCTCCGCGCCGCGCCGCGCAGCTCCTCCCGCTTCACCTCCGCGCCGCGCAGCTCCCGCGGAGCTCCGGCCGCGCCCGCGGAGCCGGGACCAGGAGGAGGAGGAGGAGGAGGAGGAAGAGGAGGAGGAAGAGGAGAGACCTCGAGCCTCTCGCTCCTCCCCTCCGCGAACCTTCCCGCGTGGAAATCCGCGGAGCTCCGCGGTTTGTCTAACTCTAACCCCGCGTGGAAATCCGCGGAGCTCCGCGGTTTGTCTAACTCTAACCCCGCGTGGAAATCCGCGGAGCTCCGCTGTTTGTCTAACTCCAACCCCGCGTGGAAATCCGCGGAGCTCCGCGGTTTGTCTAACTCCAACCCCGCGTGGAAATCTGCGGAGCTCCGCGTTTTATCGAGCTCCAACCCCGCGTGGAATTCCGCGGAGCTCCGCGGCTTGTCTAACTCCAATCCCGCGTGGAAATCCGCGGAGCTCCGCCGTTTATCGAGCTCCAGCCCAGAGTGGAATTCTGCGGAGCTCCGCGCTTTATCTAACCCCGCGTGGAAATCCGCGGAGCTCCGCGCCTTGTCTAACTCCAACCCGGAGTGGAAATCCGCGGAGCTCCGCGGCTTGTCTAACCCCGCGTGGAATTCCGCGGAGCTCTGCCGTTTATCGAGCTCCAGCCCAGAGTGGAACTCCGCGGAGCTCCGCGTTTTGTCTAACTCTAACCCGGAGTGGAAATCCGCGGAGCTCCGCGTTTTATCGAGCTCCAGCCCCGCGTGGAATTCCGCGGAGCTCCGCGTTTTCTCTAACCCCGCGTGGAACTCACTCCGCGCTTTCTCCAACTCCAACCCCGCGTGGAAATCCGCGGAGCTCCGCGCCTTCTCCAGCTCCAACCCCGCGTGGAACTCACTCCTCCCCTTCTCCAGCGCCGCGTAACCCGCGCGGAAGTACACCGCGGCTGCGGCTGCGGGCAGCTCGGGCTCGGGCAGGCAGGGCTGGGCGAGCGGCGCGGGGAAGAGCGCGGAAGGTCCCTCGGGATGTCCCTGCTGGTGTCCCTGCTGGTGTCCCTCGGGGTGTCCCTGCTGGTGTCCCTCCGGGGGTCTCCGCTCGGCTCTCCCCGCGGCTCTCCCCGCGGCTCGGGGCGCTTTTTCCGCGGCGAACATGCAGCAAACATTCTCCTCCTTCACCGGGAAGGAGCAGGCGGGCAGCTGCTGGCCGCGGAATGTCCCCTTGGGGTCACCCCAGGCGTCCAGCTGCGCCACGCAGGGCTGGTAGGAGCCCAAAGCCACCTCGGAGCCCTTGGCGACGAGCGCGGAGCAGCCGCGCATCGCCGCGCACGGGCTGAAGTCGCCCGGCTGGGCGAACATGGCCAGCGGCTCGCTGCGCGGGGCGCGGAGGAAGGGCGACGAGGAGGAGGAGGAGGAGGAGGAAGATGTCACTCGCTCCTCACATGATGACATTTCGGCCCCGCGGAGGGGAGAAGAAGAGCTCCGCGCGGCGTTTGGACATCTTTTTTTGGAGAGGAGGAGAGGAGGAGAGAGAGAGGGAGGAAGAGGAGAGGAGGAGGAGGAGGAAGGAAAATGAGAAGGAAAAAAAAAATTGGGAGAGGGAGGAAAAAAATTGGGAAAAAAAATGGGAAAAAAATGGGAAAAAATGGGAGAAAAAAAGCGGAAAAAAGGGAAGAAGAAGAAAAAAATCGCGCGGAGTAATTAGCGCGTTGCGAGCCAAACCCCTCCCCGATCTTTGGGGGTTTTTTTTGGGGATTTTTTGGGTATGTTTTTTGGGGTTTTTTTTGGTCGCAGCGAGCCCACGTGAGGCTGAAGCCAATGGGGATTGGAAATGGCCTTGAATGCTGCGGGCGAAGCGCGAAACGTCACCGCGGTCAATGTTGTCACCCGGAGAGGCTGCGTGGAGCAACAGCGACATCTGGCCGAGGGACCGAGGGGGGAAAATCCCAAAAAAAACCCCAAAATCCTAAAAAATAAAAAAAAATCTGACAGAATCCCACGGTCTCGGCGGTTTTCCCATCGTTTTTTAGCGCGTGGGAAGAAAAAAATCGGATTTTTCACCCCAAATCTGGCCGAAGGATGGAGGGAAAACCCCCAAAAAATCCCCGAAATCCCAAAAAATCCCGAAATCCTAAAAAATCCCAAAAAAATCCCACAATCTCGGCGCTTTCCCCATCGTTTTTTAGCGCGTGGGAAGAAAAAAATCGGATTTTTCACCCCAAATCTGGCCGAGGGATGGAGGGAAAACCCCCAAAAAATCCCCGAAATCCCAAAAAATCCCGAAATCCTAAAAAATCCCAAAAAATCCCACAATCTCAGCGCTTTCCCCATCGTTTTTTAGCGCGTGGGAAGAAAAAAAATCGGATTTTTCACCCCAAATCTGGTTGAGGGATGGAAGGAAAAAACGCGAAATGCCCCAAAAACCCCAAAAAAAACCCGAAATCCCAACAAATCCCAAACAATCCCACAGCCTCAGAGCTTTCCCCATCGGTTGTTTATGGAAATAGCCGCGCTTGGGGGAAAAAATGTGATTTTTCACCCCAAATCTGGCTGAGGGACCGAGGGGGAAAATCCCAAAAAAAACCCAAAATCCTAAAAAATAAAAAAATTCGACAGAATCCCACGGTCTCGGCGCTTTCCCCATTGATTGTTTGCCAAAAATAATGGCTAGTGGGGGAAAAAATCGAATTTTTCACCCTAAGGACAAAGGGAAAAAAGCCCAAAATCCTAAGAAAAACCCCAAAAAACCCCAAATCCTAAAAAATAAAAAAAAATTTCCAAAAAATCCTACAGTCTCGGCGCTTTCCCCATTGATTGTTTCCCAAAAATAATGGCTAGTGGAGGAGAAAATGTGATTTTTCACCCCAAATCTGGCTGAGGGATGGAGGGGAAAAAACCCTGAAATCCCCCAAAAAACCCCAAATACCCCAAAATCCAAAAAAATCCGACAGAATCCCAGAGTCTCGGCGCTTTCCCCATTGATTGTTTGCCAAAAATAACAGCTCGTGGGGGAGAAAAATCGGATTTTTCACCCCAAATCTGGCCGAGGGACCGAGAGGAAAATCCCCAAAAAACCCCAAATCCTAAAAAATCCCAAAAAAGTCCAAAAAATCCTACAGTCTGGGCACTTTCCCCATCGGTTGTTTAGCGAAATCATGGCTCTTGAGGAAATAAACCGGATTTTTCACCCCAAGGACAGAGGGAAAAACCCCCAAAATCCTAAAAAAAACCCCAAATACCCCGAAATCCCAAAAAATCCGACAGGATCCCAAAAAATCCCACAGTCTCGGCGCCTTTCAGATCGGCTGTTTGCTAAAAATAACAGTTCGTGGGGGAGAAAATGTGATTTTTCACCCCAATCTCAGCGCCTTCCCCATCGATTGTTTACAGAAATAACAGCGCGTGGGGAAAAAAATCGGATTTTTCACCCCAAATCTGGCTGAGAGATGGAGGGAAAACCCCCAAAAAATCCCGAAATCCAAAAAAATCCCCCAAAATCCCACAATCTCAGCGCCTTTCAGATCGATTGTTTATCGCGTGGGAACAAAAAAATGTGATTTTTCACTCCAATCTCAGCTCCTTCCCCATGGTTTGTTTACAGAAATAACAACTCGTGGGGAAAAATCGGATTTTTCACCCCAAATCTGGCTGAGGGATGGAGGGGAAAACCACAAAATCCTAAAAAAAAACCCCTAAATACCCCAAAATGCCCAAAAATCCGACAGAATCCCACAGTCTCGGCGCCTTTCAGATCGGTTGTTTGCCAAAAATAATGGCTCGTGGGGAAAAAATGTGATTTTTCACCCCAAATCTGGCCGAGGGACGGAGGGGAAAACCCCAAAAAAACCCCAAAATCCTAAAAAATCCGACAGGATCCCAAACAATCCCAAACAATCCCACAGTCTCAGCGCCTTTCCCATCGTTTTTTAGCGCGTGGGAAGAAAAAAATCGGATTTTTCACCCCAAATTTGGCTGAGGGATGGAGGGAAAACCCCAAAAAATCCCGAAATCCCAAAAAAATCCCCCAAAATCCCCCAATTTCAGCGTCTTCCAGCCCGTTTGTTTATCGGGTGGGAAAAAAAATGGGATTTTTCACCCCAAATCTGGCTGAGAGACAGAGGGAAAACCCCAAAAAACCCCGAAATCCCAAAAAATCCCGAAATCCTAAAAAATCCCCCAAAATCCCACAATCTCAGCGCCTTTCCCATCGTTTTTTAGCGCGTGGGAAGAAAAAAATCGGATTTTTTATCCCAAATCTGGCCGAGGGATGGAAGGAAAAAAAACCCAAATAAAAAAAAAAAACCCCAAATCCCAAAAAATCCCAAAAAATCCCAAAAAATCCCAAAAAATCCCAAAAAATCCCAAAAAATCCCCCAAAATCCACAATCTCAGCGCCTTCCCGATCGATTTTTTATCGAAATAACCTCTCGTGGGAAGAAAAAAATGGGATTTTTCACCCCAAATCTGGCCGAGGGATGGAAGGAAAAAAAACCCAAATCCAAAAAAAAAAACCAAATCCTAAAAAATCCCAAAAAATCCCAAAAAATCCTCCAAAATCCCCCAAAATCCCCAATCTCAGCGCCTTCCCTGTCGATTTTTTATCGAAATAACATCTCGTGGGAAGAAAAAAATGTGATTTTTTATCCCAAATCTGGCCGAGGGATGGAAGGAAAAAAAACCCAAAATCCAAAAAAAAACCCCAAATCCTAAAAAATCCCAAAAAATCCTCCAAAATCCTCCAAAATCCCCCAAAATCCCCCAATCTCAGCGCCTTCCCGATCGATTTTTTATCGAAATAACCTCTCGTGGGAAGAAAAAAATGTGATTTTTCACCCCAAATCTGGCCGAGGGATGGAAGGAAAAAAACCCCAAAATCCAAAAAAAACCCCAAATCCTAAAAAATCCCAAAAAATGCCAAAAAATCCCCCAAAATCCACAATCTCAGCGCCTTCCCTGTCGATTTTTTATCGAAATAACCTCTCGTGGGAAGAAAAAAATCGGATTTTTCGCCCCAAATCCGAGCGCGGGTTGAGTTTGGGATGTGATGGGAAACGAGAGGAAATTCGATTTATTAATAAATCATTTCTGCTTTTTATTTGATGTTTTCTGTGTGATTTTTTTACATTCTGCCCTTGGCGGGTCGCTCCGGAAATCCTCTTTTTCTGCCCAAAAAATCCTCTTTTTCTGTCCCAAAAATCCTCTTTTTGTGCTCCAAAAATCCTGGTTTTGTGCTGCAAAAATCCTCTTCTTGTGCTCAAAAAAATCCTCTTTTTCTGTCCCCAAAATCGTCTTTTTCTACCCTAAAAATCCTCTTTTTCTGCCCCTAAAAATCCTCTTTTTCTGCCCCAAAAATCCTCTTTTTGTGCCCCAAAAATCCCCTTTTTGTGCTCCAAAAATCCTCTTTTTGTGTCCTAAAAATCCTGTTATTTTGTCCCAAAAATCTTGTTATTCTACTCCCAAAATCCTCTTTTTCTTTCCCCAAAATCCTCTTTTCCTGCCCGTAAAAATCCTCTTTTTCTGCCCCAAAAATCCTCTTTTTCTGCCCTCGAAATCCTCTTTTTCTGTCCCAAAAATTCTATTTTTCTGCCCTGAAAAATCCTCTTTTTCTGTCCCAAAAATCCTCTTTTTGTGCTCCAAAAATCCTCTTTCTGTGCCATAAAAATCCTGTTATTTTGTCCCAAAAATCCTCTTTTTCTACCCCAAAAATCCTCTTTTTCTACCCCAAAAATCCTCTTTTTCTACCCCAAAAATCCTCTTTTTCTACCCCAAAAATCCTCTTTTTCTACCCCAAAAATCCTCTTTTTCTGCCCCTAAAATCCTCTTTTTCTGCCCTAAAATCCTCTTTTTCTGTCCTAAAAATACTCTCTTTCTGTCCCCAAAAAATCCTCTTGTTTTGTCCCAAAAATCCTCCTTTTCTGCCCCAAAAATCCTCTTTTTCTATCCCAAAAATCCTCTTTTTCTGTCCCTCTTGGGAGAAAAAATTTGGAGCCAAAAATTGAGGAAAAAATTCCCAAAATTCTCATCCAGGCTTTTCCCGAAACTCCCTTTTTTTTTTCTATTTCCTAACCAAGAAAAAGACAATAAAATCTGATTTTTTTTTTTTAGAAATTATTTTATTTTATTGGGTTTTTCAATGTAATTTTATTTTATTTTTATTTTATTTTATATTTTATTTTATTATTTTTATTTTATTTATTCTATTTTATTTATTTTATTTTTATTTTGTTTCGTTTTATTTATTTTATTTTATATTTTATTTTCTTTTATTTAAATATAAATTTTATTTTTTCTAATTTTATTTTATATTTTATCTTTAACTCTATTTTATTTATTTTGTTTATTTTATTTTATTTTATTTTGTTTTATTTTACTTTATTTTGTTTTGTTTTGTTTTAAATTATTTTATTTTATATTTTATATTTTATATTTTATATTTTATATTTTATTTTATTTGTTTTGTTTTCTTTTATTTATTTTATTTTTTATTTCATATTTTGTATTTTATTTTATTTGCTTTGTTTTATTTTATTTATTTTATTTTATTTTTTATTTCATATTTTGTATTTTATTTTATTTGCTTTGTTTTCTTTTATTTATTTTATTTTATTTTATATTTTATATTTTATATTTTGCATTTTATTTTATTTGCTTTGTTTTATTTTATTTATTTTATTTTGTATTTTATATTTTGTATTTTATTTTATTTTATTTATTTTATTTTTATTTTATATTTTGAATTTTATTTTATTTACTTTGTTTTATTTTATTTAATTTTATTTTTTATTTTATATTTTGTATTTTATTTTATTTTATTTATTTATTTTATTTTATTTCATATGTTTCCAGGTTTCCCAGCTGCTCGGCAGTTGCTCCTCTCCTTCCCCCTCCCGAAAAAACAGATTTTTCCAATTATCCACAGAAATTCCCGAAACATCTCAGATTTCTGGGATGGAAAACATCTGCGGAGAGAGAGAGAGAGAAAAATAAAATGGGGAAAAATGGGGAAAAATGGGGAAAAAATTGGGGAAAAAAAATGGGAAAAAATTGGGGAAAAATGGGGAAAAATGGGGAAAAAAGGAGAAAAAAAATGGGGGAAAAAAGGGGAAAAAATGAGGAAAACTGGGGGAAAAATAGGGGGAAAAAAAAGGGGAAGAAATGGGGAAAAATGGGGGAAAAGAGAAGGAAAAAAAAGGAAAAAAATCCAGCGGAGAGTGGAGAAAAAAAGGAGAAAAAAGGGGAAAAAATAGGGAAAAAATGGGGGGAAAAATGGAAAAAAATCCAGCGGAGAGTGGAGAAAAAAAGGAGAAAAAAAGGGGAAAAAAGGAGGAAAAAAAGGGGAAAAAATAGGGAAAAAAGGAGAAAAAAAGGGAAAAATTCCAGCGGAGAGTGGAGAAAAAAAGGAGGAAAAAAGGACTAAAACAAGGGAGAAAAAAGGAGAAAAAAGGAGGAAAAAAAGGAGGAAAAAAGGGAGAAAAAAGGGAGAAAAAAGTAGAAAAAATGGAGAAAAAAAGGAGGAAAAATGGAGGAAAAATGGAGGAAAAAAAATGGAGAAAAAAAGGAGAAAAAAGAAGGGAAAAAAGTGGAAAAAATGGAGAAAAAATGGAGAAAAAAGGAGGTAAAAAAGGAGAAAAAAGGGAAAAAAAGGAGAAAAAAGGGGAAAAAAAGGGGAAAAAAAGGGAAAAAATCCAGCGGAAAGTGAAGAAAAAAAATCTCCGTTTTGGGGCAAAAAGGAGCAAATTTGAGATTCTAACCGGTGAGTTTTTCTCTCCTTCTTTTCCCACTTTATTTGGATTTTTTTCGGGAATTTTCCCATCCGGCGGCGGGAAAAATCAACTTTCAATGGAAACTCTCAGAATCCGGATGGATTTTATTGGAATTTATTTTATTTCAGTTTATTTTATTTGAATTTATTTTATTTGAATTTGTTCTATTTCAATTTATTTTATTGGAATTTCCATTTTTTCCCGGCGGATTTTAATGGAATTTTCATTATTTCCTCACAGATTTTATGGAGAAAATTCACTTTTTTTCCCTCTTTGATTTTTTTTCTTCTTTCCCCTTTTTTTGTTGGAGAAATTCCCATTTTTTGGGTGAATTTTTTAGGAATTTTTTAATCTCCCAGCGAGAATTTTTTTGCCTAAAATCGGCGAAATTTGAGTTTTTCGCGGTTTTTCCATCTCGATTTATTCCCTTTTTTATTCCCGAATACAAGAATTGGGATCGAAGAGGTTTTTCTGTATTTTTTGGGGGAAAAAAGAGGAGGAAATGGGAAAAAAAAAAAAAGGGGAAAATCGGCTGGAATTTCAAGATCACGACTCGTTCAGAGTCATTTTCAAGGGAAAGAAAAAGGAAATATTTTTGGGGGAAAAAAGGGAAAAAATGGTTAAAAAACCGAAAGGAGAATTAGGGAAAAATGAGGAAAAAATGGGAAAAAATGGGGAAAAATGGGAAAATTAAAATATAGGAGAAAAAAAGGGAAAATAAATGGAAAAAAAGGAAAAAAATGAGAGAAAAAAAGGGAAAAAAAAGGAAAACAAAAGTGGAACTTGACCGTTTGGGGTGATTTGTACCGGATGAGGGAAATCCTCCCAGAAATTCCCAAAAATATCCCAAAAATTAGATTTTTCCCAAAGATTTTCAAGCCCAAAAAAATTCCCGAAGGATTTCCCTTTGTGGATTTATTTCCAGGCGTGAAATGAGAGGAAAAAAATCTGATTTTTTGGGGTTTTTTTAGGGTTAAAATCTTCGATCCGAAATCGAAACCGGATGAGATTTGCGGCGCCGTTTGGTTCTTTGGGAAAAAAGAAAAAAACCTAAAAAAACCCTTAAAAAATCCTAAAAAAACCCCTAAAAAAAACCCTAAAAAACCCTAAAAAAACCTGAAAAATGAGCTTAAAGAAAACTCAAAAAAAACTCTTTAAAAAACCCTTAAGAAACACCCTAAAAACCCCTAAAAAAACCCCCTAAAAAACCTAAAAAAACCCTGAAAAACAAACTCTAAAAAAACTCTAAAAACCCCCAAAAAACCCTAAAAAAACCCCTAAGAAAACCTAAAAAAACCCCCAAAAAAACCCTAAAAACCTTAAAAACCTAAAAAACCCTAAAAAATCCTTTAAAAAACCTAAATAAACCTCTAAAAATACCCTTTAAAAAAACCCTAAAAAACCTAAAACCCCCTAAAAAAAAACCCTAAAAAACCAAAACAAACCCTAAAAAAACCCTTAGAAAGAACTTTAAAAATCCTTAGAAAATCCCTAAAAAATCCCTTAAAAAACCCTAAAAAACCTAAAACCTTAAACCCTAAAACACTTTAAAAACCTTAAAAAACCCTAAAAATCCTTAAAAACCCTAAAAAAACCATAAATCCTTAAAAAACTAAAAACCCTTAAAAAACCCTTAAAAAAACCCTTAAAAAACCCCTAAAAAATCCCTAAAAAAACCCTTAAAAACCCTTTAAAAAACCTAAAAAAAAAATCCCTAAAAAAACCCTAAAAAAACCTTAAAAAACCCTTAAAAAAACCCTTTAAAAACCCCTAAAAACCTTAAAAAACCCTAAAAAACCCCTTAAAAAATCCCTTTAAAAACCCAAAAAACCCTTAAAATTCCCTAAAAAAAACCCTAAAAAAACCCTAAAAAAACCCTTAAAAAACCCTAAAAAAACCCTAAAAAAAACCTAAAAAAACCTTAAAAAACCCTTTAAAAACCCTTAAAAAAACCCTTTAAAAAACCCTAAAAAAACCCTTTAAAAACCCTTAAAAACCCTTAAAAAAACCCTAAAAAATCCCTTAAAATCCCTAAAAAAATCCCTAAAAAATCCCTAAAAAAACCCTAAAAAACCCTTAAAAAAACCCTAAAAATCCTCAAAAAAACCCTAAAAACAAAACCCCTAAAAGCAGCGATTTGGGGTTTTCTGCCTCAGTCTGGAGGATTTGAGGAGTTCAGGAGAAACTTCGTTAGGAATTTTTGGGGTTTTTTTTGGGATTTTGGGGAAATTCCTGCTGCGTTTAGCTGAAATCCAAATTTGTGCTTCGGCAGGATTGATTTGGGTTTTGGGAAATTCACAATAATTCCGTTTTTTGGGTTTTTTGTTGGGATTTTGGTGAAATTCCTGCTGCATTTGGCTGAAATCCAAATTTGTGCTTCGACAGGATTGATTTGGGTTTTTGAATTCCAATAATTCCGTTTTTTGGGTTTTTTGTTGGGATTTTGGTGAAATTCCTGCTGCATTTGGCTGAAATCCAAATTTGTGCTTCGACAGGATTGATTTGGGTTTTTGGGAAATTCACAATAATTCCGTTTTTTGGGGTTTTTTTTTGGGATTTTGGTGAAATTCCTGCTGCATTTGGCTGAAATCCAAATTTGTGCTTCGACAGGATTGATTTGGGTTTTGGGAAATTCACAATAATTCCGTTTTTTGGGGTTTTTTTGGGATTTTGGGGAAATTCCTGCTGCGTTTGGCTGAAATCCAACTTGGTGCTTCGGCAGGATTGATTTGGGGTTTTGGGAAATTCACAATAATTCCGTTTTTTGGGTTTTTATTGGGATTTTTCCATCCTCGGGGGATTGAATGGGGTTTGGTTTATTTGGGTTTATTTTATTTTATTTGGGTTTATTTTATTTTATTTTCTATTTTGTTTTCTATTTTATTTTCTATTTTATTTTCTATTTTATTTTCCATTTTATTTTCCATTTTATTTTCTATTTTATTTTCTATTTTCTTTTCTTATTTTCTTTTATTATTTTCTGGTTTATTTTCTATTCCATTTTTTGTTTTGTTTTCTTTTCTTTTCTATTTTGTTTTCTATTTAATTTATTTTATTTCTATTTTCTATTTTGTTTTCTATTTTATTTTATTATTTTAATTTTATTTTTTATATTTTATTTTATTTTCTGGTTTATTTTCTGTTCCATTTTTTGTTTTATTTTATTTTCTTTTCTATTTTATTTTCTATTTTATTTTTTATTTTAATAAACCCTAAAAAATTGGGATTTTTGGAGCCAATTTTTTTATCCAACAAACCCTAAAAAAATTGAATCTTTTTCTCCATCCAAACCCTAAAAAAAAAAAAAAGGGATTTTTTGGGTCATTTCGGAGCATTTTTTTCCCCAACAAACACTAAAAAATTTCCCTTTTTAAAACCAAATTTTCCCCTTTTATTTGGATTATTTTTTCCTCTTTTTATTCCCTTTTTTAACCCATTTTTCCCCTTTTATTCGGTTTTTTTCCTTTTTATTCCCTTTTTAACCCAATTTTATTTGGATTTTTTCTCCTATTTATTTCCCTTTTAATTCCCTTTTTACCCCAATTTTATTTCCATTTTTCCCCTATTTATTTCCCTTTTTTCCCCTTTTTCCCCCCAATTTTATTTGGATTTTTCCCCTTTTAACCTAATTTTATTTGGATTTTTCCCCTATTTTTCCCCTTTTTTTCCTTTTACCCCAATTTTATTTCCATTTTCCCCCTATTTATTTCCCTTTTTTCCCCCTTTTTCCCCCCAATTTTATTTGGATTTTTTCCCCTTTTTAACCCAATTTTATTTGGATTTTTTCCCCTTTTTAACCCAATTTTATTTGGATTTTTTCCCCTTTTTAACCCAATTTCATTTCTATTTTTTCCTCTTTTTAACCCAATTTTATTTGGATTTTTTCCCCTTTTTAACCCAATTTTATTTGGATTTTTTCCCCTTTTTAACCCAATTTTATTTGAATTTTTTCCCCCATTTTTTCCCCTTTTTTTCCCCTTTTTCCCCCCTTTTTTCCCCAATTTATTTCTATTTATTTCCTCCTCTCCTCCTCTCGGAAGTCGTTGGGAATTTAACGATTTCCCTCCAATTTCTCCCATTTTATTCCATTTTATTCCCATTTTTATGATTTTTCTCCTCTTTTCCAACTCCGGAAATAATTCAGATTTATCACCTCGGAGATCCCAAAGAACAATCGACGCCAAAAAAAAAAGGAAAATAAAATAAAATCAAATCCAAAACGAGTTTTTTTTGGGGTTTTTTTTTGTCCTTTTTTGGCTCAGGAATTGTAAACTGCAGGAAATCATCAAATTTTACAATCTTTGCTCTTTTTTCTCGCCGGGAAAACCCAAATCCGGGAATTATGAGGATTTTTAAAGAGGTTTTTTTGGGGTTTTTTGGGACCTCCCGGCTGGTTGTGGTGCTGGGAAAAAATCCTAAAAAAATGGCGAAAAAATCCTAAAAAATGGCAAAAAAATCCTTAAAAAATCCTAAAAAAATGGCGAAAAAATCCTAAAAAAATCCTTTAAAAATCCTAAAAAATTGGCAAAAAAATGGCAAAAAAAAATCCACCAAAAATCCCAAAAATATCGGAAAAATCTAAAAAATAGCAAAAAAATTTTTTTAAAAATCCTTAAAAATTGGCAAAAAAATGGCAAAAAAATCCTTTAAAAATCCCCACAAAAATATAAAAAATATCGGGAAAAAATCATTTAAAAAATCACCAAAAAATCCCAAAATATCCCCAAAAATCCCCAAAAAAGGGGAATTATTCCCCTCAAAAAATAAATTAAGAAATCGCAAAAAAATCCATCAAATTTTACAATCTTTGCTCTTTTTTCTCGCCGGGAAAAGCCAAATCCGGGAATTATGAGGATTTTTAAAGAGGTTTTTTTGGGGTTTTTTGGGACCTCCCGGCTTGTTGGGGAAAATCCTAAAAAATGGCAAAAAAAAGGCAAAAAAAAGGTTAAAAATTGGCTAAAAAATGGCAAAAAAAGACAAAAAAATCCTTTAAAAATCCCCCCAAAAAAATCAAAAATATCGGGAAAAAAATCCTAAAAAAATCGCAAAAAAATTAAAAAAAAATCCTAAAAAATTGGCAGAAAAATGTCAAAATATCCTAAAAAAATCCCCCAAAAATATCGGAAAAAAATCCTAAAAAAAAAAGAGGAAAAATGGCAAAAAAAGACAAAAAAATCCTAAAATAATCCATCCCAAAAGATGACAAAAAATCCCAAAAGAATCCCCCAAGAAATCCCCAAAAATCGCAGAAAGATCCCCAAAAAATCCCAAAAATATTTTAAAAACCCCCAAAAAATCGCCAAAAATCCCCCAAAAATCTCTACAAAGTCCCAAAAAAATCCCCAAAAAAATCCCCAAAAAAGTCACTAAAAAAATCGCCAAAAATCCCAAAAAAAAGAAGAAAGAAATCCCCAAAAATAGAATATTTACACTTTCAGCGAGGAGAAAAAAACATTTCCCATTGTGGGTTTGAATTTAATGCAAATAAATGGAAAATAAATGGAAAATAAATGGAATTTCCGCCTCGAAAACAGAGAAAAATCTGGAGAAAAACACAATAAATGGAATTTTCCCCTTTAAAACAAAGAAAAATCAGGAGGAAAACACAATAAATTTAAATTTAGGCCTTTTGAATGCAGGAAAAATCAGAAAAAACCCAAAATAAATTCAGTTTTTCCCTTTAAAACACAACAAAAATCAGGAGAAAAATCCAATTGAGACTCAGGAAAAATCAGGATAAAAACCAAAATAAATTGAATTATTTTCCCCTCGAAAACCGAGAAAAATAAAGCGGAAAAAATCCGATTTAAAGGCTATAATTGAATTTATTTTACATTATTTTTAAAAATACATTAATTTTTTTTAATATATTAATTTTTTTTACACCTTAATTATTTTTATTTTAATTTTCAGATTTTTTTTTCCCACCCGGCTTGAATTCTCTTCTCTCCCTCCTTCCCAAGGATTTATTTTTATTTTTTATTCCCATTTTTTTTCCCCATCCGGTTCCAATCCAAAACCACATCTTGGCAACAGAAAAAACCGCAGAGAGAAGAACAAAAAAAACCCAAAAAAAATCTCCTTTTGATCCCCAAAAATCCCCAATTTTTCCGCTTTTTTCTCCCAAAAAAATTCCCAATTCTTTCGGGGAATAATTTGATTTTTTCCGCAGCGAAAATGAGGATTTTGGGGGATTTTTGGGGGATTTTTTTGGGGTTTTTTGGGGTTTTTTTGGGGTTTTTTTGGGTTTTTTTTGTGGGTTTTTTGTGGTTTTTTTATGGGATTTTTATGGGATTTTCTTTCGCTGTGAACTTGAGGAGCTGCAGAGGAATTGCGGAGACATTCCGGAGGCTTTTTTTGGGATTTATCAAAGGAGGGAAATTTGGATTTCATTGTCTCTCTTCGCATCTGCTGAGCAGCTGAGCGCCGCCGGGAAATTCCCTTTTTTTTAACCGGTTTGGGGCCAAAATTCGGATTTTTTTAACCATTTGGGGGGAAAATCGGATTTTTTAAACCATTTAGAGCGAAAATTCGGATTTTTTGAGCCATTTTAGAGCGAAAATTTGGAATTTTTTAGTCATTTTAGGGGAAAAATTCGGATTTTTTTAACCATTTTGGGGGAAAAATCTGAATTTTTTAGCTGTTTCAGGGCAAAAATTCCCATTTTTTGAGCCATTTTGGAGCAAATTCGGAGTTTTTGAGCCATTTTAGAGCGAAAATTTGGAATTTTTGAGTCATTTTAGGGCAAAAATTCCCTTTTTTTTAGCCATTTTGGGGCCAAAATACGGATTTTTTTAACCATTTGGGGGGAAAATTCGGATTTTTTTAACCATTTTGGGGGAAAATTCGGAGGTTTTGAGCCATTTTAGAGCGAAAATTTGGAATTTTTTAGTCATTTTAGGGGAAAAATTCCCTTTTTTTTAGCCATTTTGGGGCCAAAATTCGGATTTTTTAAACTATTTTAGGGCCAAAATTCGGATTTTTAAACTATTTTAGGGCGAAAATTCGGATTTTTTTAGCTATTTTGGGGGAAAATTCTGATTTTTTTAGTCATTTTAGGGCAAAAATTCCCCTTTTTTAAGCCGTTTTGGGGCGAAATTTGGGATTTTTTGAGCCATTTTGGGGCAAAAATTCTGAATTTTTTAGCCATTTTAGGGGAAAAATTCCCTTTTTTTACCCGTTTTGGGGAGAAAATTCTGATTTTTTAAATCATTTTAGGGCAAAAATTCGGATTTTTTTAGCCATTTAGGGAAAAAATTCCCATTTTTTTAGCCATTTTGGGGCGAAAATTCCCCTTTTTTTAGCCATTTTGGGGCCAAAATTCGGATTTTTAAACTATTTTAGGGCCAAAATTCGGATTTTTTTAGCTATTTTGGGGGAAAATTCGGATTTTTTTAGCCTTTTTGGGGAAATTCGGATTTTTTGAGCCATTTTGGAGCAAATTCGGATTTTTTAAACCATTTTGGGGGAAAAAATCTGAATTTTTTAGCTGTTTCAGGGCAAAAATTCCCATTTTTTGAGCCATTTTGGAGCAAATTCGGATTTTTTGAGCCATTTTAGAGCGAAAATTTGGAATTTTTTAGTCATTTTAGGGGAAAAATTCCCTTTTTTTAGCCATTTTGGGGCGAAAATTCCCCTTTTTTTAACCATTTTGGGGCCAAAATTCGGATTTTTAAACTATTTTAGGGCCAAAATTCGGATTTTTTTAGCTATTTTGGGGGAAAATTCGGATTTTTTGAGACTTTTTGGAGCAAATTCGGATTTTTTGAGCCTTTTTGGGGCGAAAATTCGGATTTTTTTAAACCATTTCGGGGGAAAAATTTGACTTTTTTAGCCATTTTAGGGGAAAAAATCCCTTTTTTTTAGCCGTTTTGGGGCGAAATTTCGGATTTTTTGAGCCATTTTGGGGCAAAAGTTCTGAATTTTTTAGTCATTTTAGGGGAAAATTCCCTTTTTTTTAGTAATTTTAGGGGGAAAAATTCCCATTTTTTGAGCCACTCTAGGGGGAAATTGGGATTTTTGAGCCATTTTAGGGTGAAAATTTGGAATATTTTAGCGATTTTTGGTCAAAAATTCGGTTTTTTTTTGTCATTTTAGGGCAAAAATTCCCTTTTTTTTAGCCATTTTGGGGAAAATTTCCCTTTTTTTTAGCCATTTTAGTGTGAAAATTCCCCTTTTTTAGCCATTTTGGGGCCAAAATTCGGATTTTTTAGCCATTTTTGGTCCAAAATTCAGATTTTTTAGTCATTTTGGGGCGAAAATTCCTTTTTTTTTACCCATTTTGGGCTCCAAAACCCCAAAACCATCGAATTTTCCACCCAAAACCCCAAAAACCTTCAGAATTTCCCCATTTTTGGCTCCAAAAATCCTCAATTTCCGCGGGGGGGGAGGGGCGGAAGTGCCGCGGCGCCGAAAGGGTTAACCGCGATGGCCTTGACTCCCCGAAGGTCAAAGACACCAAAAATCGCCTTTTTTTGCCCATTTTTGGGGCGGAAAATGAGAATATTTTGAATTTTTTTAGTCGTTTTTGGGGTTTTTTGTTTTCTCCCGAAGATATTCTTAGTTTTAGCCCCAAAATTCATCCCAAAATTTGATTTTTTTCCCGTTTTTTCCCTTTTTTTGGGGTTTTTTTAAGGATTTTTCTCTCCTTCCGCTGATTCTGTTTCTCTCCAATTCTCTTCGCTCCCGAATTTCTCGTTTTTAGCCCCAAAATTCATCCCAAAGTTTCCTTTTTTCCCCTTTTTTTGGGGCTGAAAATGAGAATATTTTGATTTTTTTTAGTCGTTTTTAGGGTTTTTTGTTTTCTCCCGAAGAAATTCTTAGTTTTAGCCCCAAAATTCATCCCAAAATTTGATTTTTTTCCATTTTTTTCCCATTTTTTTCCCATTTTTTTGGTTTTTTTAAGGATTTTTCTCTCCTTCCGCTGATTCTGTTTCTCTCCAGTTCTCGTCGCTCCCGAATTTGTTGTTTTTAGCCCCAAAATTCATCCCAAAGTTTGATTTTTTTCCCGTTTTTTCCCCTTTTTTCCCTTTTTTTCCCCTTTTTTGGGACGGAAAATAAGAATATTTTGATTTTTTTCCCCATTTTTTGGGGTTTTTTAAAGGATTTTTTCTCTCCACTTCTCTTCGCTCCCGAATTTCTCGTTTTTAGCCCCAAAATTCATCCCAAAGTTTGCTTTTTTCCCCATTTTTTCCCATTTTTTGGGTTTTATTTCCTGAATGACCTTTGGCCATAAACTCCTCACGCTCCATAAAATTCGCTTTTTTAACCCAAATTTTCTGTTCTTTTCGCCCCTCGAGGTGGGAGGAGGAAAAACACCCAAAATCAGCCGAAATAAACCCAAAAATACCCAAAATAAACCCAAAAATAGCGAAAATAAACCCAAAAATAGCGAAAATAAACCCAAAAATACCCAAAATAAACCCAAAAATAGCGAAAATAAACCCAAAAATAGCGAAAATAAACCCAAAAATACCCAAAATAAACCCAAAAATAGCCAAAATAAACGCAAAAATAGCCAAAATAAACCCAAAAAAAAGCCAAAATAAACTGAAAAAATGAGTTTGGGTTGGGCGAGAGATTTTGTTGGGGAAAATGAGGAAAAATGGGGAAATAAAGGGAAAAAATGGGAAAAAAGTGGGTAAAAATGGGGGGAAAGGGCGAAAATAAGGGGGAAAATGCGAGAAACATGGGAAAAAATGGGGAAAAAATGGGAAAAATGGGAAAAATGTGGGAAAAAGGGGGAGAAATCGGGAAAAATGGGGTAAAAATGGGGAAAAAGTGGGAAAAAATGGAAAAAAATGGAAAAAAAGGGAAAAAAAATGGGAAAAAATGGGAAAAAAATGGGAAAAATGGGAAAAATGGGAAAAATGGGAAAAAAAAGGGGAAAAAAGGGAAAAATTGGGAAAAATGGGGGGAAAAATGGGGGAAAAAATGGGGAAGAATTGGAAAAAATGGGAAAAAGGAAAAATGTGGGAAATGGGGGAAAAGGGAAAAAATGGGGGAAAAATTGGAAAAAATTGGAAAAAAGTGGGAAAAAATGAGGAAAAAATGCCAAAAAATTGGGAAAAATGTGAAAAAAATAGGAAAAAAATGGGAAAAAATTGGGGAAAAATGGGAAAAATTGGGAAAAATTGGGGAAAAATGGGAAAAAATAGTGAAAAAATTGGGAAAAATGGGGAAAAATGGGAAAAAATTGGCAAAAAATTGGCAAAAAATTGGAAAAAATGGGAAAAAATGGGAAAAAATTGGGAAAAATTGGGAAAAAATGGGAAAAAATGGGAAAAAATTGGCAAAAAATAGGAAAAAAATGGGAAAAAAAATGGGAAAAAATGGGAAAAAATTGGCGAAAAATAGGAAAAAAATGGGAAAAAATGGGAAAAAATTGGGAAAAAATTGGGAAAACCTGGGAAAAAATGGAAAAAAAGGGGAAAAAATGGGGAAAAAATGGGAAAAAATGGGAAAAATGGAAAAAAAAAGGGGAAAAAATGGGGAAAAATGGGGAAAAAATGGGAAAATTGGCAAAAAATAGGAAAAAAATGGGAAAAAATAGGAAAAAAATGGGAAAAAATGGGAAAAAATGGGAAAACCTGGGAAAACCTGGGAATAACAGAGAAATTCCCCGGGGAGGCGAGGTGGGTTGTTGTTGTCTCGGCGCGGGAAGCTCCTTGGCCAGACGGAGCTAATTATCGCTAATTGAGTTTATTGCTCTGTCTAGACTGCCGGCGGCGCTTTGTGCTCAACTTCCGCCGCCGCTGCTGCTGCTGCTGCTGAGAGCCAAAAATACCCCAAAATACACCCCAAAATAGCCCAAATTCACCCCAAAATAGCCCAAAAAACACCCCAAAATAGCCCAAATTCACCCCAAAATTGCCTCCCCGGAGTCGAGAATAGTTAATGATTTTTTGGGGTTTTTTTGGGGAGTTTTTGGGGATTTTTGGGGATTTTTTTGGGATTTTTTGGGGATTTTTGGGGTTTTTTTGGGGGTTTTTTGAGAGTTTTTTGGGGGATTTTTGGGATTCTTTTCGGATTCTTTTCGGATTCTTTTGGGATTTTTTATTTTGGGAGTTTTGGGGATTTTTTGGGGATTTTTGGGGTTTTGGGGATTTTGGGGATTTTTGGGGTTTTTGGGGAGTTTTGGGGGTTTTGGGAGTTTTGGGGGTTTTAAGGGGGTTTTGGATTTTGGGGGTTTTAGGGGTTTCGGGGATTTTTGGGATTTTGGGGGATTTTGGGGATTTTGGGTGATTTTGGGGGGAATTTTGGGGGTTTTGGGGATTTTGGGGTTTTTGGGGATTATTTGGGGATTTTGGAGGTTTTGGGGTTTTTGGGTATTTTGGATTTTGGGATTTTGGGGGTTTGAGATTTTTGGGGTTTTTGGGGATTTTAGGATTTTTGGGGGTTTTTTTTGAGCTTTTAATTTGGTTTTTTGAGCTTTTTATTTCGGTTTTTTGACCTTTTTATTTTGGTTTTTTGGGGTTGTTTTTCGGCCTTTTTATGGGGTTTTTTTTGGCTTTTCGAAAATTCTTTTTCTCCTTTTATTTTCTCTCTTTTCCCCTTATTTTTCGCCTTTTTCAAATATTTTTTATCCTTTTTTCACCTTTTTTTGGCTTTTGAAAATTCTTTTTCTCTTTTTTTTCTCTCTTTTTCCCTCCTTTTTTTCGCCTTTTTCTAATATTTTTTGGCCTTTTTTCGGCTTTTTTTTATTTTTTTGTTTTTTTTTTTTTTGCTTTTAAAATTCTTTTCCTTTTTTCTCTCTTTTTTCCTTTTACTTTTCGCCTCTTTTTTTGGCTTTTTTTTTGGCTTTTTTTTTACATTTTAAAATCCTTTTTCTCCTTTTTTTCTCTCTTTTTTCCTCTCTTTTTTTCCCCTTTACTTTTCTCCTCCTTCAAAAAACTTTTTCCAACCTTTTTAAAACTTTTTATTTCCTTTTTTTCCTTTTCTTTTCCTTTTTTAAATTTTTTTTCGACCTTCCTTCCCTCCTCTCCCTTCCAAAAATTTTAATTTTTTCCCCTTTTTTGCCATTTTTTCCCCTTTTATTTTTCTCTATTTTCTTTTTCTTTCCTCCCAATTTCTTTATCTTTTTGGGATTTTTTTCCTTGATTTTTTAAATGATTTTTTCAGCTCCTTTTTCCCTTTTTCCCCCTTTTTTCCCCTTTTTTTCCCTTTATTTCGATTTTTCCCCACAGCAAAACTCACCTTTTCCAAATCCTTTCCAAATCCTCTCCAAATTCCCATTTTTCCCCCCAAAAAAATTCCCTAAAAATTCCATTTATTTCCCATTTCAGGCCCGAGCCCAGCGGCGAAAATAAATAGAAATGGAAATAAATAGAAATGAAAATAAATAGAAATGAAAAGAAATAGAAATGAAAATAAATAGAAATTAAAATAAATGGAAATGAAAATAAATAGAAATGAAATTTAAATAAATAGAAATTAAATTAAATAAAAATTAAAAGAAATAGAAATGAAAATAAATAATAGAAATGAAAATAAATAGAAATGAAAATAAATAATAGAAATGAAAATAAATAGAAATGAAAATAAATAATAGAAATGAAAATAAATAATAGAAATGAAAAGAAATAGAAATTTAAATAAATGAAAAGAAATAGAAATTTAAATAAATGAAAAGAAATAGAAATGAAAAGAAATAGAAATGAAAAGAAATAGAAATGAAAAGAAATAGAAATGAAAAGAAATAGAAATGAAAAGAAATAGAAATGAAAAGAAATAGAAATGAAAAGAAATAGAAATGAAAAGAAATAGAAATGAAAAGAAATAGAAATGAAAAGAAATAGAAATGAAAAGAAATATAGAAATGAAAAGAAATAGAAATGAAAAGAAATAGAAATGAAAAGAAATATAGAAATGAAAAGAAATGGAAATGAAAATAAATGGAAATGAAAATAATAAATAGAAATGAAAATAAATGGAAATGAAAATAATAAATAGAAATGAAAATAAATGGAAATGAAAATAATAAATGGAAATGAAAATAAATGGAAATGAAAAT
Organism: Lichenostomus cassidix; assembly: GCF_008360975.1. NCBI lineage: Eukaryota > Metazoa > Chordata > Aves > Passeriformes > Meliphagidae > Lichenostomus > Lichenostomus cassidix. Next base: position 116,489 of record NW_028147966.1, read on the forward strand.
AATAAATAGAAATGAAAATAAATAATAAAAACGAAAATAAATAATAGAAACGAAAAGAAATAGAAATGAAAATAAATAGAAATTTAAATAGAAATGAAAATAAATAAAAATTAAAATAAAAATTAAAATAAATAAAAATTAAAAAAAAAAATTAAAATAAATAAAAATTAAAATAAAAATCAAAATAAATAGAAATTAAATTAAATAAAAATACAAATAAATGACTCCAGCAGCTCTTCTCCCTCAATCCCATTTTTGCCCAATTTTCCATCACTTTTTCCCAATTTTTTAAATCAAAAAAATTCGTTTTTTTAATCAGATTTCACCGGCAAAGAGATTTTGGAGATTTTTTATGATTTTTGGGGGAATTTTGGGGAATTTTTGGGGTTTTTTTGTGGGTTTTTTTTAGGATTTTTTTGGGTTTTTTTGTAGTTTTTTTGGTCATTTCACAGAATCGCATTTAAAGGGAAAATGAGAATTTTGCAGCATAAAAATAAATGAAATAAATTGGATTTTTAGGAGGATTTATGGAGTTTTTTGTTGATTTTTTGGTCATTTCACAGCGTCGCGTTTGAAAGAAAAATGAGGATTTTTCCAACGTGTGAATAAATGGAATAAATTGAATTTTTGGGGTTTTTTGGGTTTTTTGTTGTTTTTTTTTTGACATTTCACAACTTTGCCTTTAAAGGGAAAATGGGAATTTCAAAGCACCGCATGAATTAAATAGAATAAATTGAATTTTGGGGTTTTTTGGGTTGGTTTTTGTCGTTTTAACACATCGTGTTTAAAGGGAAAACGAGAATTTCAAAGCACTGCGTGAATAAAATGGAATAAATTGAATTTTTTGGTGGTTTTTTCGGGTGATTTTTGGTTTTTTAGTCATTCCACAGCTTCGCCTTTAAAGGGAAAATGAGAATTTCAAAGCACTGCGTGAATTAAATGGAATAAATTGAATTTTTTGGGGTTTTTTGGGGTTGATTTTTGGGTTTTTTATCATTCCAAAGCGTTGCATTCAAAGGGAAAATGAGGATTTTGCAACATCACGTGAATTAAATGGAATAAATTGAATTTTTGAGGGGTTTTTGGGTTGATTTTTGGGGTTTTTTTGTCATTTCACAACCTCGCCTTTAAAGGGAAAATTATGATTTTGCAACATCTCGGGAATTAAACGGAATAAATTGAATTTTTGGGATTTTTTTTCGGTTTTTTATCATTCCAAATCGTCGCCTTTAAAGGGAAAATGAGAATTTCAAATCACAGCGTGAATTAAACAGAATAAATTGAATTTTTTGGGGTTTTTTGGGTTGATTTTTTGGGTTTTTTATCATTTCACAGCATTGCTTTTAAAGGGAAAAATGAGGATTTTCCAACATCGCCTGAATTAAATAGAATAAATTGAATTTTGGGGTATTTTGGGGAGATTTTTGGGGTTTTTTGTCATTTTACAACATCGTGTTTAAATGGAAAATGAGGATTTTGCAACACCGAGCGAATTAAACAGAATAAATTGAATTTTTTGGGTTTTTTTGGGTTTTTTATCGTTTCACAACTTTGCTTTTAAAGGGAAAATGAGGATTTTGCAACACCGCCTGAATTAAATAGAATAAATTGAATTTTTGGGGGTTTTTTTGGGGTTTTTTATCATTTCAAAGCGTCGCCTTTAAAGGGAAAATGAGAATTCCAAATCGCCGCCTGAATTAAATGGAATAAATTGAATTTTTTGGGATTTTTTGGGAATTTTTTGGGGGGTTTTTTTGGGGTTTTTTTTAGGTTTTTTATCATTTCACAGCAGCCTTTAAACAGAAAATGAGAATTTCAAATCACCGCGTGAATTAAATGAAATAAATTGAATTTTTTGGGATTTTGGGGTTTTTGGGGATTTTGGGGGGTTTTGGGGTTTTTATCATTCCAAATCATCCCCTTTTAAAAGGAAAATGCGAATTTCAAATCACCACGCGAATTAAATAGAATAAATTGAATTTTTTGGGATTTTTTGGGGATTTTTTGGGGGTTTTTTTGTGGTTTTTTTAGGTTTTTTATCATTTCACAACTTCGCCTTTAAAGAGAAAATGAGATTTTGAAATCAACTCGTGAATTAAATAGAATAAATTGAATTTTTTGGGGTTTTTTGGGGTTTTTTAGGGGGTTTTTAGGGTTTTTTAGGTTTTTTTATAATTCCAAATCATCCCCTTTTAAAAGGAAAATGAGAATTTCAAATTAACTCGTGAATTAAATGGAATAAATTGAATTTTTGGGGGTTTTTTGGGTTTTTTGGGGGTTTTTTTAGGTTTTTTATCATTTCACAACTTCGCCTTTAAAGAGAAAATGAGATTTTTGAAATCAACTCGTGAATTAAACAGAATAAATTGAATTTTTGGGATTTTTTGGGGTTTTTTGGGGTTTTTTGGGGGTTTTTTTGGGGTTTTTTAGGGTTTTTTAGGTTTTTTTATAATTCCAAATCATCCCCTTTTAAACAGAAAATGAGAATTTGAAATCAACTCGTGAATTAAACGGAATAAATTGAATTTTTTTGGCTTTTTTTGGGTTTTTTTTTTGTTTTTCTCCACCCCCTCCCTCCCTCCCTCCCCCTCATCCCAAACCCCATAAAATCCCAAAAAAACCGGAATTTCCCCCAAATCTCCTCCTCCTCCCCGAATTTCCGGAACTGAAGTTTTTCACACCAAATTCCTTTTGTTCTTCACAGAAAAACAACAAAAAACCAACAAAAAACCTCAAAAAAAAACCCCAAAAATGGGGAAAAAGTGACTTTGGGGTTTCCTGGGAGTTGAACTTGTTTTGGGTTTTTTTTTTAGGTTTTATTTCTGGACTTGACTTTGTATTTGGGGTTTGAATTATCCTTGACTGTGAGGAGAGAGTTTGGGGTTTTTTGGGATTTTGGGGATTTTTGGAGGTTTTTTTAATGGGATTTGAGGGTTTTTTGGGGGAATTTTTAATGGGATTTAAGGTTTTTTTGGGTTTTTTAAAATGGGGTTTTTGGGTTTTTTTAAATGGGTTTTTTGGGATTTTTAATGGGTTTTTTGGGATTTTTTAATGGGTTTTTTGGGGTTTTTTTCAATGAGATTTGAGGTTTTGGGGAATTTAATGTGATTTAAGAGTTTTAGAAATTTTAATGGGATTTAAAAGTTTTCAAATTTAATGGTTTTGGGTTTTTAATGAGATTTGGGTTTTTGGGATTTTTAATGGGATTTGAGGGTTTTTGGGATTTTTTAATGGGATTTAAGGGGTTTTAATGGTTTTTTTAAATGGGTCTTTTGGGTTTTTTAAAAATAGGGTTTTTGGGATTTTTAAATGGGATTTGAGGTTTTTTAATGGGGTTTTTGGGGACTATTTAATGGGATTGAGGGTTTTAGGATTTTCTTAATGGGTTTTTTGGGGATTTTTTTAACGGGATTTTGGGGTTTTTGGGATTTTTTTAATGGGATTTGAGGATTTTTTGGGGATTTTTTTAATGGGTTTTTTGGGGATTTTTTTTAACGGGATTTTGGGGATTTTTTTAATGGGTTTGTTGGGATTTTTTTAATGGGATTTAAGGGTTTTTTAAAATGGTTTTTTGGGATTTTTTAATGGGATTTGAGGGTTTTTTGGGATTTTCTTAATGGGTTTTTTGGGGATTTTTTTAATGAGATTTGAGGATTTTTTGGGGATTTTTTAATGGGATTTGAGGGTTTTTTGGGGTTTTCTTAATGGGTTTTTTGGGGATTTTTTTAATGAGATTTGAGGGGTTTTTGGGGATTTTTTAAATGGGATTTTTGGGGTTTTTTAATGGGTTTTTTGGGATTTTTTTAATGGGATTTTGGGGTTTTTGGGATTTTTTTAATGGGATTTGAGAGGTTTTTTTTGGGATTTTTTAATGGGGTTTGAGGGGTTTTTTGGGGATTTTTTTAATGGGATTTGGGGTTTTTGGGGTTTTTTAATGGGATTTGAGGGTTTTTGGATCCTTGACTGTGAGGAGAGGATTTGGGGTTTTTTGGGGATTTTTTTAACGGGATTTTGGGGTTTTTGGGATTTTTTTAATGGGATTTTAGGATTTTTGGGGGTTTTTTAATGGGTTTTTTGGGATTTTTTTAATGGGATTTGAGAGGTTTTTTGGGGGATTTTTTAATGGGATTTGAGGGTTTTAGGGATTTTTTAATGGGATTGGGGGTTTTGGGGTTTTTAATCAGATTGGAGGGTTTTTTCTGGATTTTTTAATGGGATTTCAGGTTTTTTTGGGGATTTTAAAAACGGGTTTTTGGGGGATATTTTAATGGGATTTGATGGTTTTTTGGGATTTTTTATGGGATTTGAGGGTTTTTGGGGTTTTTTAAATGGTTTTTTTGGGTTTTCTTTAATGGGTTTTTTGGGTTTTTTAATGGGATT